>NC_143063.1:21295000-21517500 GCF_052426305.1 Pelodiscus sinensis | reverse complement strand
TCAATTTAAAACATTACTGTAGCAAATTTAACTAAATGATTTTTAAATAATATATCTGGTAATAATTTTCAGCTGGAAAAGTTTTTTTGTGTTTCACATAAACTCACAAATGAGATCTGAAATGGTCAATTAGTTTATCACTTAATAACTGAATTCCATACTTACCTATAAAGTTTTTTTTTACTATATCAGGTAGAATTTTAATGAATATTTAGTGGTGATTTTTCCATTTAACAAAGGCTCTAGGTTTCATTAATGGGAGAATAAAGGCTTACAATGCCTCTTTACAGCATGACTCCGGATTACCATCATACAATTAAAGTATAGTTAAAACATATTTCTTAAAATATTGCAATAGTCAAGATATAGTTTTCTTACATCAGTATGATCAGTATTAGATAATAGGACATAGCAACATAACCTGGAATGAAACTGCAAGAACTTGACAGAGGGTGTATCTAAATAGCACCCTAAATTTGAAATAAGATATGCAATTTGTGCTATGCACATTACATATCTTATTTCAAAACTATTCCAAAATAGCTTATTTTGAAATTTGGCACATCTACACAGCGCCAAATTTCAAAATAACATACTATTTCGAGTTATCCCTCGTGCAACGAGGTTTACCGGGATGGCAAAATAGTGCGCCCATTATTTAAAAAAATGTGTAGATGCGGGGTAGCTATTTCAGGATACCTCTGGTATCCCAAAATAGCCGTGCAGTGTAGACGTACCCAAAGTCTGTGATCCTAATTCTGACCTCAGTCTGAATCAGGAGTAACTCCATTGACGTCAATAGAGATATAGCAATATAAAAACTGACATAAAATCAGAATCAGGTACTCTGTAGCCATTTGTGGTGCAGGACAATTGCTGGTAACATATTAGGGTGAAATCCTAAACTGTGATGACAACTGCTCAGACATTATCTCAAAATCATTCCAGTACAGTAGTTTAATTACAATAGTTTCATACCAACGTCATGGCTGGTGGTCTAAAACAACTGTTCTGTGCCAAATTCTTTTTAAAAAGGTACTCAGTTCATTATCTAGTCCTCATTATTTTGAGGAAATCAAAATTACACATTTGGGGAAAAAACTGATTACCAATTTTATAACATGTCCCCAATATCTTTAGTTCCAAAAATATATATGGAATTCTATGCTCTGATTCATCAGTACATCTCAGTTATGCAAAATATTTAAACGTGCTTAAATATTTGGCTGAATTAGGGCTACAGGTGTAGAGATTTTCAGATGGGCTTAAGATATAGGTATATTCATGTATCTAAGGCAATAGTGGGCAACCTGAGGGCCACATGCAGCTCAGTGGGGTTCTATGTGTGTCCTGCAAGAGATTTTGTTTACCGTTGCTCATGCACAGGGTTGTCAGATTCCACTGCTTTCTGTCCATGTTGTTTTTCCCCATTGGTATTACTAACATGATATGCACGAAAAAGCAAGGCTGCATGAAGTCAGGTGCATGCTGATTGCACACAACATTGACTATAAAAGCCCTGTGCTCCCTCTGCATCCAATCAAAGCACTGCTACTGTGCAATTGACACACCCCGCGAATTCTTGGTATGCACGCATAGCTAGCGAAACCACCCTATCCCAAGAGACTGTCTTGGTTACAACAGTTTTGCGACCCACTGAGATGAAGGGCCATCATGCAGCCCACTCATTAGGATGGGTTGCCCATTGCTGATCTAAGGCCTCAGTGCTATAATCAGACTCAAGCAGGCACACTTTTGTACAGGAGCCCCTTTGAAACTTGGGTAGTCCTACACAGATGCAAGGGTCTAGCTACACAGTTCCTTTCTATCATTAGCAAACGACCAGGGACCTTTGTGAACAGGGGCAGCTAACAGAGAATTTTGTGAGGGAGTTTAGAGGGGAAGTTGGAAGGGGGCTAGGTACACTTGACATTCTTTAAAACTTTTACACTAAATTAAAACCAAATCTACCTGAATTAAATAAAAACCCTATCAATAATCTAATTATCTGTAGGAGCGAATGCAGGCAGAGGCCCAGCAGAAGAGTGGGGGCTATCCTGTAATTTTACCCAATGTAGCATGTAAGGGCAGGTGGGGTATGTGTGCATTCGGTGCAAGGAGCTCCTGGCCCTCAGAGACCACATCCAGGCTCTGGAGGGCAGGGTGGCTGAATTGGAGGAGCTAAAGGAGGCAGAGAGGTACATAGATGTGACTTTCTAGGACACTATAGAACTGTCCCACCCCCAGTCAGACAGACCCTGTGCTGTTAAAGAAGATGAAAAGCTCAGGAAAGGAGAACAGCCAACTAGAGAAGAGGGAAATGACCCCATAGTTAGCACTCTCCTTCCAGATGATGTTGTGGGATACCTCGCTGGGGGAGAGAACTCCAGTCAATAGGAAAAGGCAGGTGTTAGTAATGGGGGATTTGATCATTAAAAATATAGACAGCTGGGTTTGTCACCAGGAGAACTGTATGATGACTTGCCTGCCTGGTGCAAAAGTTGCAGATCTCTCGAGACATCAAGATAGACTTACTTGTAGTGCTGGGGAGGAGACTGTGGTTGTGGTACATGTAGGTACCAATGACATAGGGAAAGGTAGGAGAGAGGTTCTGGAGGCCAACTTTAGATGGCCAGGAAAGAGATTGAAATCCAGGACCTCTATGATAGCATTCTCTGAAATGCTTCCAGTTCCACGCACAGGACCGTGTAGGCAGGCAGAGCTTCAGAGTCTCGATGTGTGGATGAGATGATGATGTAGGGAGGAGGCATTTAGATTCATTAGGAACTGGGGAAACTTTTGTGGAAGGGGGAGCCTATACAGGAAGGATGGGCTCCACCTAAACCAAAATTACACTTAAGATTAAAAAGGTCCAGAGCAGTTTTTAAACTAGGGACTGGGGGAAAGCTGACAGGTGACAAAAGTAAAATCCCTGCAAGCTGCATGGAAACTTTTCAAAGATACCATAATAGATGCCCAGCTTAAATGTATACCCCAAATTAAAAAACACAGTAAGAAAACCAAAAAAGTGCCACTGTGGCTTAACCACCAAGTAAAAAAAGCTGAGAGAGACAAAAAGGCATTGTTTAAAAAGTGGAAGTTAAATCCTAGTGAGGAAAATAGAAAGTAGTATAAACTCTGTCAAATTAAGAGTAAAACTATAATAAGAAATTCCAAAAAGGAGTTTGAAGAGCAGCTAGCCAAAAATTCAAAAAGTAATAGCAACATGTTTAAGTACATGAGTAACAGGAAACTTGCTAAACAACCAGTGGGACCCCTGGACGATTGAGATACTAAAGGAACACTCGAAGATGATAAAGTCATTGCTGGAAAAACTAAATGAATTCTTTGCTTAGATCTTCACAGCTGAGGATGTTGGGGAGATTCTCAAACCTGAGCCATTCTTTTTAGGTGACAAATCTGAGGAATTGTCCCAGATTGAGGTGTCATTAGAAGGAGGTTTTGGAACAAATTGATAAACTAAACAGTAACAAGTCACCAGGGCCAGATGGCATTCACCCAAGAGTTCTCAAAGAACTCAGATGTGAAATTGAGGAACTATTAGCTGTGGTTTATAACCTGTCCTTTAAATCAGCTTCTGTACTTAATGACTGGAAGCTAATGGAATGCCAATATTTAAAAAGGGCTCTAAGGGGTCTAAAGGTGATCCTGGCAATTACCAGACAAATTAGTTGAAATTATAGTAAAGAATAAAATGGACAGACACATAGGTAAACATAAGTTGTTGGGGAAAAGTCAACATGGTTTCTGTAAAAAATAATCATGCCTTACTAATCTACTAGAGTGCTTCGAGGGGGTTAATAAACGTGGACAAGGAGGATCCAGTAGATAAAATGTACTTAGATTTCCAGAAAGCCTTTGACAAGGTCCCTCACCAAAGGTTCTTAAGTAAAGTAAGTTGTCATGGGATAAGAGGAAAGGTCCTCTCATGGAAGAAAGGGTAGGAATAAATGGACAGTTTTCATTGGAGAGAAATAACTAGTGGTGTCCCCCCGGAGTCCATAATCGGACCAATCCTATTCAATCTATTTATAAATGATCTGGAGAAAGGGGTAAACATAGAGCTAGCAAAATTTGCAGATGATTCTAAACTGCTCAAGGTAGTTAAGACCAAAGCAGACTGTGAAGAGCTTCAAAAATATATCACAAAACTAAGCGACTGAGCAACAAAATGACAAATGAAATTTAATGTTAATAAATGTAAAGTAATGCACATTGGAAAAAATAATCCCACCTATACATACAATATCATGGGGAGTAATTTAGCTATAGCTACTCAAGAGAGATCTTGGAGTCATTGTAGATAGTTCTCTGAAAACATCCACTCAATGTGTGGCAGCAGTCAAAAAAGCAAACAGAAAATTAGGAATCATTAAAAAAAGGACAGAGAATAAGACAGAGAATTTCTTATTGCCTCTATAAAAAACCATGGTATACCCACATCTTGAATACTGCATACAGATGTGGTCACCTTATCTCAAAAAAGATATATTGGCATTGAAAAAGGTTAAAAAAAGGACAATAAAAATTATTAGGGGTTTGGAACAGATGCTATATTAAGAGAGATTTAAAAGACTGCTTTTTCATTTTAAAAAAGAGGAGAGTAAGGGTGCATCTTCACAGCAGGTCTTAACTCAAAATAAGCTGTGTAAATTGAGCTATGTCAATTGCGTAGCTTATTTCAAAATAGGAAGCAACTACACAGCACTTATTTCGAAATAGAGCACTCTTCCTCTGACTTCCCTTATTCTTCGTACAGTGAGGGTTACAGGAGTCAGAGTAAAAAATCCTCCAGTTTGACAATATTTCAGCATTATTTCAAAATAACTGTCTGCTGTGTAGACATGGACTGAGTTATTTCAAAATAAAGCTAGTTATTTCGAAATAATGTTGTTGTGCAGACGTACCCTAAGAGGGGATATGATAGAGATCTACAAAATCATGACTGGTGCAGAAAAAGTGAATAAGGAAAAGTTATTTACTTGTTCCCATAACGTAAGAAGTAGGAGTCACCAAATGAAATTAATAGGTAGCAGGTTTAGAACAATCAAAAGGAAATTTTTCTTCCCATAGCACACTGTCAACCTGTGGAACTCCTTGCCAGAGAATGTTGTGAAAACCAGGACTTTAACAGGATTCAAAAAAGAGCTAGATAAATTAATTGAGAATAGGTCCATCAATGGCTGTTAGCCAGGATGGATATGAAGGGTGTCCCTAGCCTCTGTTTGCCAGAGGTTGGAAATGGATGACAGGAGAGGAATCATGTGATGATTTCCTGTTCTATTCACTTCCTCTGGGACACTGGACTAGATGGACCTTTGGTCTGACCCAATATGACCATTCTTATGTTCTTATGATTTCAGGATAGACCACAGTAATATTTAAGATTAATGGTTTGTAGCACTATAGCAGGTGCATGTGCTAGTACTTTAATAAAATGTTTGTTTTGAACTTTTTACCTATTTTGTCTCCTCATAGGTGTGTTGCATCTTTATTCACAGGAGTTTTAATTAAAATGCAATTGAGCATTGTAAAGTAAATTGAAAGAACGTGGCAGTTTTTTTGGCTGCAGAAAACCTCGTTTTACGAGGAATAACCCCTTTCTCTTTCGAAAAAAGGTGCTATATAATGCAAACTGTGCTTTTTCGAAAGAGAGCATCCAAACTGCCTGGGTGCTCTCTTTTGAAAAAGCAGCTTAATCTTTAGATTAAATAAATGGTTTGGGGTTTGGTAGAGAGGTCTTTAACACCCAATCTTTTTTAATCAGTAAACAAATACAGTCACACACTGGAAACTATTAAAGGATTGGATTAGTTCCCAAAAAGAGATAATGTTTCCCAAACACATCACACAGTGCACTCATTCAGCTGAGAGTCAAATGTCACTGTGGATACAGTTGCAAGACAGTGTTGCTCTTTATTTACAGTAAAATATGTCAAATAGGGAACACAAAAGCATCATCACGATAAACTTGGGTCTAGAACACACAAAGACAGGTGGCATTCAGAATGCACTGGAAGATCTGAATAAACTCACAATAATACAAGTTCTGTTTTTATGGTGCTTTCATTTAATACCCTAGTATGTTTTACATAAATAAATTACTGGCATCCCACATTTCATTCTTAACAGGTATGTGTGACATAGCATGAATTTCAGGGTACTTAGGCAGACCCAGGAGACAGATGTTTCAGTTGTAGGACACATATTGGATGAAAATACAAAGGATCTGTTGTTATACCATGTGTGATCTCAGCGAGAGTTTATGAAGCTTATAGTTTGGGAAGGTACAGTAAGCATGAATCATGCCATTACCCAGGAGCACTAGAAAACTGAGGCAGACTTAACCATTGTTTCATGGCATTTTATTATGTGCAGAATTAACGCACATTACAGTTGCACAATGGCGTACATTTTTATACGTTGGTTAGTATTTATTTACACGGTCCTAATAAAAGGCAGTCATTTCAAATTGTTTTTCACTGGTGTGTTAACTGGACTTGTGCCAATAATTTTTACTCTAATTCAGAGAAAGATAGACTAGACTCTATTTAGCACTGGTATAAGTGGTGCAGCTATTGTAAGTGGTGAGGCATATTGGCTTTGGAGGCATAACTCTGGTATACACCAACACTGAATTTGACCCCATAACTATGACACAGCCAACTGCCAATTAGCACAGGAGTCACATAGCTGTTGGCTCAGGTATAGAAAGCAATTATGGCAGCATTGGGTACGCAACCAACATGGAAAGAGATTTTTTTACCCTCCCACAAGCTACTGAAATCCACACTCAGTTCAGATTCATTTCCAATTAGGTGTTCCAGAAAATGGTGTAGGAGGGAACCAGGCAGCCATGGGAAATACACTTTTTGAAGAATTCCCTTTAGGAGCACAGGTTTTTCAGTGCCATATATTTGTCTTTTGAATATTCATGTAAGAGTGACTTATAGTGCTTTTTGGGTTTTGTACTTCTCCTGCGGGCTCAGAGAGCTTCCCTCTCCCTCTCTTCTAGTCTCTCTTTCTCACTCAGGTTTTATATTGCTGCCTATCACTGTAGAAACACAGACACATAAAGGGTAACAAAACATTCTACAAATATATTAGAAGCGCAAGGAAGACCAAGGACAGGGTAGGCTCATTGCTCAGTGAAAAGGAAGAAACAATAACAGGAAACCTGGAAATGGTAGAAGTGCTTCATGGCTTCTTTTTCTTGGTTTTCCGCCAAGAAGATTGATGGTGATGGGATGCCTAACATATGAATGCTAGTGAAAATGGGGCAGGTTTAGAAGTTAAAATTTCTTAGAAAAGTGAGATGTCTTCAAGTCACCAGGGCCTGATGAAATTCATCCTAAAATACACAACGAGTTGATAGAGGAGGTATCTGAGCCTTTAGCTATCATCTTTGAAAATGTATGGAAGTAGGGAGAGATTCTAGAAAACTGGAAAAAGAAAAATATAGTGCCCATCTATAAAAAGGGAAATAAGAACAACCCAGGAAACTACAGACCAGTCAGTTTAGCTTCTGTGCCAGGGAAGATAATGGAGCAATAATTAAGAAATGAATCTGCAAACATATGGAAAGTTATGGGTAACTGTCAGCATGGATTTGTCAAGAACAAATCATGTCAAACCAACCTGATAGCTTTCTTTAATAGGACAACAAGTCTTGTGGATAAGGGAGAAGTGGTGGATGTGGTATATCTAGATTTTAGTAAAGCATTTGATATGGTCTCGCATGACCTTCTTATCAATAAACTAGGGAAATACAACCTAAATGGGGCTACTGTAAGGTGGGTGCATAACTGGCTGGATAACCATTCTCAGAGAGTAGTTATTAATGGTTCACAGTCATGCTGGATGGACATAACAAGTAGGGTTCCACAGGGGTCTGTTTTGGTACCAGTTCTGTTCAATAGCCTCATCAATTATTTAGGTATTGGCATAGAGAGTATGCTTATTAAGTTTGCAAATTGTACCAAACTGGGAGGGGTTGCAAGAGCTTTGGAGAGTAGGGTCATAATTCAAAAAGATCTGGACAAACTGAAGAAATGGTCTGTGGTAAATAGGATGCAGTTTAATAAGGACAAATACAAAGAACTCCACTTATGAAGAGACAATCAGTTTTACACTTACAGAATGGGAGGTGACTGTCTAGGAAGGAGTACTGCAGAAAGAGCTCTTGGGGTCATAGTGCACCATAAGATAAATATGAGACATCAATGTGACACTGTTGCAAAAAAAGCAAACATGATTCTAGGATGCATTAACAGGAGTGTTGTGAGCAAGACACGAGAATTATTCTTCCACTCTACTCTGCACCGATTAGGTCTCAGTTGGAGTACTATGTCCAGTTCTAGGGACCATATTCCAAGATTTGGAGAAACTGGAGAAGGTCCAGAGGTTTAGGTTGGACATTAGGAAAAAGTTCCTAACTGTCAGTGTGTTTAAACACTGGAATAAATTGCCAAGGGAAGCTATGGAATCTCCATCAATGGAGCGATTTAAGAGCAGGCTGAATAGACATCTATCAGAGATGATCTAGAGGGTGCTTGGTCCTACCATGAGGGCAGAGAAGTGGACTCAATGACCTCTCGAGGTCCCTTCCAGTTCTAGTATTCTATGATTCTATGAAACTAAGGCCCAAATCCTTAAAAGTAGGTAGGCCCCTAAATACCTTGGAGGATCTGAGCCTGAGTGAAGTAACTAGTGGACTGCATGGAATCTCAAGCACTTCTCAAAGGCCTCTTGACTTTATGAGGCAAAAAAAAAAGAACTGTGTTCTTAACTAGAATTAAAATGAGGTAAAATCCTAATGAAGATAGACAGTTTGTGGTTTTGATATAAATTTGTAGGTCAACGTAAACACAAGGCTCCTTCATAATTTTAACGCATGTCAAAACTACAAACTGCCTTGCATTTACTAGGATTTTATCTGATGTTAGTTATTTCAAGTTAAGAACACATTTTTTCCCTAATATAAATGCACCTGCATGACTGCATGGAATGGTTTGCTATAGTCACAGAGCCTTCCCTCCAATGTAGGGAATGAAATCCACTTCTCTTTCGGGGGGAAGGGAGAGGTAAATGCAAAAGAAGCCTCCTTTTGTGTGAATTTTAACTTGGTGTCTTCACAGACAATAAATGTTACAGCCTCTGATGGACTCGGAAACCATGACATTTACTTAAAATTGAAAACCAGTGTAAAAGTACACATGGCAGTTACAGGACAGTGAAGGGACGTTTCAATGGAGTGCATGGAAAGTAATGAGGGGTTTCATACCAGTCTCTGGAAAGCATATTGCATGGCTGTGTCTGATGGATGCAATGTTCAAATATGACTGTATCGTAAATAACTGTGGCAGCCTAACATGAGCAGTAGTGTTGCAGATGAACGTGAAGATAGTACAGTCTCCTGCAGCTTATTCTCAATTACTATATGGTGTCTTAAAAACAATTATTTGAACTGAACTTCTAAAGCTCCTTTAACAGAACTAATGGAGAAATAACTTTTCCTCTAGACCAGACTTATCTAAAATTAGTACTTATCCATATAAGAAGACTTATTTTAGTGATTTTCTGGACCTACCACAAGTATTAAGTGTTACCCTGTTCATCACATGTGCAAGAGAGTCTGTGGGTTTGTTTTACTATATAAAGTTTTCATGTCTAGTTGGCATTCATGCGATAACTTTGAATTAAAACTCCAGAGATGGAGGCCCTCTGTTTATCCACCAAAGTTGTTCAGCACAGAGAGCAGCAGTGCAAGCTTTCCCGCACTTGCCTGTCAAGAAATCTCAGCACTGGCACAGAAGTACCATTTCTAGGAGCATAAGATAGCATTTTCAGCATAGACAGAAACAGAACTAACAAGATCATTATTCAGCATCATTGTGGTAGGAGGCTCTGTGATAAAGATATTTGTCCCCTGGGGACTGAACCAGGATGCTTTGATTCCAATGTAATGGGCATCTTAGAAATACTAGACAGATATGGTAACACTTTCATACAATCCTAACCTGAGCTATGTTCAAACCAGCAGCCTGTACTATGAAAAACTCTATAACCAGAATCTGTTTTTAAAGCATTCTGAAATGGGAAACTAAAGCTAGAGTGAAAACAAAGAACATATTTTTACAAAGCTTTCCACTAGGAAATTCCCTGTAAACAGAAGAAAGGAAGCACCTGGAAATACTGGAAACGGGAGTGAGGAGAGGTTGATTCCATTCTCTGCCATGGATTAGTTGTAGACTTGGGTGACTCACTTCACAGCTCTGAGTCTCCATTTCCTCAGGCAAAATGGGGATAATAATAATTATCTTACCTCTACAAACTGCTTTGAAATCCTTGGGGAAAGTGCTGTAAGTAGCATTATTATAATCAGAAGGAAAGAGGGCCCTTAACAGGGGCTCCATCCACACTACAGTTTCTCCCTAAAATTTCCCACCATTGCTTATACTGGCGCAGTTCCTCCAATAAAAGCAACAGTGAAAGTGCTAAACAACTGCTAGTGTTTTAACCAGTGTGTCATCTAAACCTGCTCCAAGGTGCTCTTATTTCCATCATCTGATAACAGCTTCTGAGGAGCCCTATCCATGCTGGGGATAGCTGGTGAACAATGTGTTCAGACTACACCTTCTCCTTGCCCTGACATGCCCCCTGCGTCAAGGGGTTCGTGGGGAGTCGTGTCAGCTTCATAACCACTGGGAACTCCAAATAGTGGGAGAATTTCTAAACGGGGAGAAGCAGCAAGTGTCTGATATATTTGCATTCCCAGAATGGCTCAAATTGAGCAGAGCCAAGGCAAACAGGATAAGACACTTGGTTTAACATGAAGCCTGTGTGTGTGTGTATGTAAGAGGATATTGGTGCCTCTGAGTTACATTGGAAGCTTAAACTAGGCTGCTGCTGCCACATCTCCTTCCCTTTGTGCTAAAGAAGAGGAAACTGAGACATGAATCAAATGCTGAGTTGCAGAATTAACAATCCCCATTTACAGTGCTTTCTCCAGCTTCCTTTTCACTATACTGTATAATTAAGCAATACGGCATGACGTACTGTGTGGTGAGGCTGATTAATATCTCCTTTGGTGCAAAGGGAGGCACCAGGCAATTTTAAAATGGACATTTTAAAAGAAAGTTACTTTTTTAATATTAAGATATTTACGGTTCCCCCTTTGAGTCGGTGCAGTAATTTGAATGAACTCTGAAGCAGGTGGCAATTTGAGAACATTTGGCCTTTATTCTTGGACTATACTCACCCTGTGGAAAAGCTATTGAATTCTGTGGATGATTCCAAAAACCTAGTGAAAGGATCTCATTCCTATTAAATTCTGAAGGATTTTAGAGTAGTTTCTACAGAATCTTTTTACATTGGTTTCTTCCCTACAAATTCAGTAGGGTTTTTTTTCTTTAGAATAATAGCATTCATTTTCTTATTATGAAGCCCACTAATGTCCAGTATAAAATCATCTGACTAATGATAGTATATGTGCTTTGCTCATTAGGCTTCCTTCTTATCTTCCATGTTATTAGGCATGCAGTCAGTCAACCAAAACAGAGAAGGCTAGAGGAAACTTTGGGGGGAGGGTTAAAAGAGGGGTTTTGCCACACTTTTTTTTAAAGATGGGCAACATCACAGAGAAGATTTAGAAAATTAAGATTTATTTTAAATGTAAACAAAATATTTATCTGTAGTTAAGGAATTTGTGACAAATTTTGTTCCTTTAAAATGCTAACAGGTAGCAAAACCACAGGCCCAACTCCCTAATGTATTTTCCAGGAGCATATAAAAAGCATAAAGGGATATTTTACAAGCAAGGATCACTGTTAATGATACACATACTCATACTTCCCTATGCCAAATACGGGACACTTGGTAAATTGCTCGGATTTAAGCAAGTTCAATGGCAATCAATCAGAACTATGCAATACAAAGGTTCAAAATAACATTAAGTTGGCTGAGCACCCATTAAAAAGACATATGCATTATTATAACTAATAATATGTAAAAAATTAAAATATATATTTATAATTAAAGGTTACTGCTCTTTAGAAATGCTTGCCTTGTCCTCATCTTGCTGCCCATCACAGGCTGCCTAAGAACAGGGCTGAGCTGTACAGCGGCGTCCACCCAGGAATAGGGCAGCAGCCAACAGTGCAGGCACCAGAGAAAAGGGTTTCAGCCCTGGGAGGTGGGCGCTGATGGTCAGGGCTTCAGACCCATGTTCTGCAAAGGCTTCCCCACTTCTTTAGTGTGCACAGGGAGGGAAGACACTACTACTACTTGGTTTCTCCCTCGGCTCTCCGTCTGACTCCAGACAACACGTGCTAGTGCAGGAGTGGGCAATAATTTTTGAAGGGGGGGCCACTTCACAAATTTCAGAAGTGGCCATCGCGGGGCCTCAGGCAGAAGGGGGCAGAGTTCAGAACTACCTTGCTGGGAGCTTTGTTTGGCTTGGGGTCCCTGCTCCCTGACTTGTAGACAATGGAAGGGACCTGGAACAGATAGGAGGATGCTGGGGACTAGCTTCCCCCCTAAGTTGTCTGGGGTGGAGGCTTACAATTCACATACCACAGCTGGCAGCTCCTGGCCCCACTGCTAATCCGTTGCCTGGGAGCTGCCTGGCAGGTACAAGCCCTTTAAATAGAAGCAGGTGAAAGGGCTCGCACCTCCCGGGCAGCTCCCAGGCAATGGGCCAGTAGAACCAAGAGCTGCGAGCCTTTCCAGTTGCTTCTGTTTAAAAGGCTTGTGCCTATCAGGTGGCTGCCAGGCAATGCAGCTGCCCAGCAAGCATGAGCCCTTTAAATAGAAGCAGTTGAAAGGGCTCACGTGTCTCTGGCTCCCAGGCAACACGCAAGGGCAAGTATCAGCAACCTTTCAGAGGTGGAGTGCCGAGATTTGACTTATTCACCTCTATGTATGGGTCTGAGTGCCAGTGATACTACTGTTTACTTTAAAAAGTCCTACTTACAGCATCTTCATTAATAGTAAATTAAGATTCAGATCTTACCTTTTAGTGCAGGGGACGGCAACTTTTCAGAAGTGGCATACAGAGATTTAACTTATTCATGGATCTGTGTGATGGGGGAAAGCAGAGAAGGGGAGGAAAGAGCAGGCTGGGTACAGTGGCCTTATTTGCAGAACCAGCTGCAGCTAGGGAGAATGGTTTAATTTAAATTATGAAACAGATAAAAAGCATTTTAACTTTCTCATGTTAGTTTATCAAACTTCATTTTAAACAAAGTAAAATATTATGTCCAACACAAAAGGTTTCAGTGTTTTCTTTATTTATGGCAGGGGTGGGGAACCTTTTTTGGGTCGGGGGTCACTGACCCACAAGAAATATCATTTGGGACCACACAAGTGAGAAGCAAAAAAACTCCTCCAAAACCCTCAATGTTTGATGATGTGGCCCCAACTGAGACACCTAACTCCTCTGGTGCCCCAGCCTCACAGGGTGAAGGAAAGGGAAGGGGGGAACTGAGGTTCAGAGTTTCCCATAGATCAGATTTACTTTTCTCGGGTACTGGAGTTAGTGGATTTTATGGACTTCCTTTGGCTCTGGGGTAGGAACAAAAATGAGGGGTACAGTGCATGAGACAGAGCTGCCAGCAAGTAGGATAGGGATGGGGTGCAGGATCTGGATGGGATGTAGGGTGCAGAAACAGGCTGAGACTAGGGTGTCTGGTCAGGTGGAGGGAGCAGGAGCAAAGGAGGGTGCAGTGTGTGACCAGGAGAGGGTGCAGGAGCAACACGGATGAAGGAGCAGAGTGGGGTGTCTGGCCAATAGAGGGGGTGCAGGAACAAGGGAGTGTGTCAGAGGAAGCTAGGGGTTCTGGGTCTTGGGGAGGGAGAGAAGTGAGGGGTTTGGGGTGGGGAGGGGGCTGGGCACAACGGGAGACTTTACCTGGCTTCATGCCCCCTTGCAGCAACTGCAGCAGCCACACTGTCCCAGCCATCCTGGAGGGAGGCCCTGCTGCCAGGGCCCACGTGGTCCGGGCCCGGCCCTGCTGCCACTGTTGACACAGTTCGGGCCCGTCCCAGAAGCCCCATTGCCACTGTGGTCTGGGGCTGGCTCGGAGGCCCTGAGAGTGCGACTTACATGGTCTGGGGCCGGCCCTGGAGGGCAGAGATACCACTGCTGAGGCCACATTGCCACAGCAGCGGAGCCTCCGGTCCTGGCTGAAGTGCCACAGAGGAGCCTCAGCTCCAGCTCTGCCTCCTCCCACCACAGCCTAACCTGCTGTAGGGAGGAAGGTGCACTCTCCAGCAGCTGTGCGGGGGAGAAGGGATAGTGCTGAGCTTCCTCCTGCATGCTGCTGAAAATTCGCTTGCGTGCCATAAGTGGCACGCATGCCGTAGGTGGCCGACCCCTGCGCTAGGAGGTGGGGCCTGGAACTGCCTCACAGACCGGATAAAAGCCCTAGGCAAGCCAGATCCAGCCCACTGAGAGGCTTTTGCCTACCCCTGTGCTAGTGCCTGCTTTACTGCTAGCCACAAATAGGAGGTGGCTGTAGCTGCACTGACAGGGAAACTAAATACGGGACATTTTGCCTCTCTTTTAAAAACAGTCTGGACATCTGAAAGACAGCTTAAATACGGGGTATTCCCAGTAAAAATGGGATGGATAATCACCCTACATATTCACATATCCAACACATCATTCATCTTTGTAGCACAGAGCAGTTTTTTCGGGTCCAGTCTGAAATTATGAAACCAACTCCCATGGGAACTAGGGACCATGAGAAACCCACCACTTTTCCTCCAAGTACAAAGTGTATTTCTTAGACCCTGCCTTCACTAGTATAAGCACATAGCAGCATGTACACTACACAGCAAAAAGACAGAACCCTACCATAACAAAACACAAGTCACAAAGTGCCCCCAATTCACACAAACATACTATCTACACTACAGAAACAAAAAAAATACGTATGTAATGTAACCAAACCACCTATAAAAATAATAAAATAAAATAAAATAAAAATCCATCTGGAGGAAAGATAAGTGAAGGAGAATGGACTACTGATTAGAGTTAAAATATTTATTAGTTTTGTTTCCAGTTTATTTACTTTGTGTAGAGTTGTTTCCCCCCTCAAATAGTGAGGTTTCCCCTACCCCCAGTTGCCTTTGTCTCTCTTACGTCTGCATGAAAAATCTTTGTTTCAAGTTGCAAATATTGGCTGAGGCATTCAGAAGGAAGTGTTGTACCTGAAAGTAGTTCTATTTTTTAAAATATGGTTTAGCTTTCAAATTCATGGTGTCCTTTAAAGAAATCAGTGTAATTTGACAATCTGTTAGTTCTTTATTATAAAAATCTTATTAGTTGAAAAGTACCATTTTGTAAAAAAAACAAACAAGAGTGGTGCTGTTTATGTATTTAAAGTGATAGGTCTCAGTTATCCCTGTTCATTACCTCTTGAGTGGGGCAGCTTTATTGGGAGTACAAGAGAAGACAAGAAGGAGGCAAAGGTTCAGACCTGCAGGCCCAGCAAGGAAGGTAAGAGCTGCAGAGGGCAGGAGAAGGTCAAAGGGAAGCAGCAGGAGCTGTGAGAATGTAGGAATGTGTCAGAATGGCAGCAAGGCTGGAGGCTTAGAGTAAGGACGTCTAGAGTAACAGAAGTGGTGAGAGATCCAAAGCAGTAAGAAGGGAGATCAGAGAAGAGATGAACAGGAAGAGATATGGGAGAGCAAGAGGGGAGCTGGAATTTCAGAGCATCATCAATAAAAAGACATCAGGAGGAGTTCAGAGGTGTGGTGAGGCTCAAAGCAGCAGGGGACACAAAAGCTGCAAGTGGCAAACCATAGCCAATGGGAGCCGCATGTCTCCGTGGCCATGGAGCCAGTAAGTAAACACACCAGAGTGGCCAGTTAGCAGGTTTCTTAAAGTGGTTTCACGGACCACTTTGAGAAACACTGCCCCAAAGCATAAAACTTTAACTATCAAATACATTCTGAAATGAAGTTAAAAAAAGAAAGAGTGCATGTGCTTGGCATTTAAAAATGTTATTACTTCTACATATATAAAAATCTCACAATTAGGTAAGATCCAAAACACATGATAATAACAATTGCCAGAACAGCTCCATAGTCTGTGTCTCCAACCATAAGACATTAATTCCAGGCACCAGTTTATTATCATTAGTTGCAGTAACTTTTTAAATGGCAGATGCTGATTCTTAAAATCTTGGTATAATGTCAAAAAGAGTCAATGGAGTTACATTATGCTGAGCAGGACTAGCTTCAGTCCTAGCGTTACTAAGCCAGTTTGTTAATTTAAATGATTGCTCCATTGGTAGACTTCATGTTAAATAAGATGTCGTACTGCATTCAAGTGTCGTTCCTCTCTGTGAAGAAAATGTTAATCAAATAGCAGAGATGCACTAGATGCAGTATCTAAATAGATACATTAAATATCCAGTTAGTTACTTTGTGATAAATAATTAATAAGATTAACCCATTCATCCATGTTATGCACAAGAGATATCCTAATGCACAATCAATACTAACAAGGCATAGCATTTATATCCTGCTTTATATTTTCAGTGTACAGTGTAAACAACAGTTAACCAATGGCTAAGTATTGCTGGTATGAATACAAACCCAGTGCAAATTTCTGAAAGTTAAGTAAGTTTTGATTACATCGAGAATTTTACTTTTCATTCATTAAGACTTATTGAAATTCAACAGAAATTTTACCGTGTGACTCAGGACGTCAAGTACCCAACTCTTTTAACGGGAAATGGTGGCTTATCTACATTAAGCTCTTTTGAAAACCTTAGTCTGAATCTTTGGAGGGCTGCAGTATTTTCAGTGCCAATTTTACAATATTGTTATACTTGCTGCTCAACAATTTGAAGAGAATCTTATAAAAAAAGGAATACAAGATCAAAGAGACAGCGACTTTGGAAATGCAGAAGTATTGTTTAACTGTAAATCTTTTACAGTCTTTAGCCTCTGTTTCAAGAATTTATGGGAGAAATAGGACTGATAGCTATTAGACTTCTGCTAAAACAATAATGGTTTTCCATGTGTTTACTCGGCGTTTGAAAAATACAGATTAAAAGCAAAATAAATTAATTAGGATGATACTGATACAGCCAAGTTTATTTACCACTCTGTCAGTATCAGAGAGGGAAAAAATCTTCTGCTGTGCATAGGATTCCTAGCTTTTCATGAGTTGATGGTCTTTGGGGCCCTTCAGTATACACATTAGCTACAAGCTTCCAGACACATCTCAGATTTTCCCTAAAGCAAACAGAAAACCGCATAGCCAGCACCCTTATCTTTCAGAGATCGCCTCAATTCACAAGTTGAAATCATGTTTCCGATTCCCCAATCTCTCCCTACCTCTGATTGTGAGTTATTTGTGGTTCTCATGCACAGATGTCCTTGGGAAAATCATGGCTACTTGTTCCCTATCTCTTTATCCCCATATATTTTTCCAGCAGTGAGAGACATATGGTGCACATGGATACCCAGGCTGCTGTTGGGAGAGAGACACCAGTGGTTTGGGAGGGGAGGTTGGTCCACCATTTTGCAGAAAAAGGAAAGGTGTGAAATGTGTGGTCATGTGACCCTAATCTGCCCAGCAACAGCAGGGCTTATAAGGGATGTTCACCTGTTGCTGCATGCTCTTCTCTGACTCTGCAGAACTGGACTATCAGCTCAACAGCAATAGTTGGAGCAGGCTGTTGGTTTGATACAACCAGTTACCCACACCTAGAAATGGCTGCTGGCACAGAGTATTTTTTATCTAGGCCAGGGAAACAGCAGTAGAGCTAAGGCAGTTGGGTTCTTCAGGCATACTTACATACATCTGTCATTCGCCTTTTTCATCCAACTCGCCCCACACAATGATGAGTCAAGAAGGGAAGAATTGAAGAAAAAAAGAGAGAAGATGATCTCCTGCCTGCCTTAGTGCCTATGTCAATGTCCTGCTTTCCTGATTTCCCGCCTTGCTGTGTCTCCTGCTCCATTGGCATCCTTATACCTCAGCTCCAGTCATCGACAGCATGATGATATGATCCCCTCCTTATTGAATTAGCCCAGTTGCTATCTATTTTGGGTTCTGGCTTCATGCCACTGTCTTGTTTTTGAGAACCAGATTTTGTGTTTTGTTCATCTAAGGCAAGGGTGGGGAACCTTTTTTGGGTTGGGTGCCACTGATCCACAGAAAAATCAATCAGGGATTGCACAACCCAAGCATGACATGACCCCCAACTGGGAAGGAAAAAGATACTCCCCACATTCCCCTTGCACACCAGAGCCTGGGGGGCCCAGGTTAATAGATTCTGTGTGCTCCAGCCCCACAGGGAGATGACAGGGGGGCTGGAGCACCAACCCAAGCTCCCCAGTGCTGGGGCGGGGAGCCCCAAGATTCAAGGGCTGGATCCAGGCAAGCCGGGGGGCACATCTAGCCCCTGGGCCTTAGGTTCCCCAACCCTGGTGTAAGGTGTCCTATTAGTTAGTTGTGGTATTGTGTTAAATAAAGCTGTTTGTTGGACTCAGATACCCTGTTGTATCCTTCATACTTGACTAACAGCCGGTGATAAAGGTACAGTAGGAATGTAGATCCTGAGCTTGGGGCCCTTCTTATCCAGGTGCCCTAGGCCAACAGTGGTAAAATCAAGTCCTTGCCAACACTGCCTCAAGCTCCCTTTCAGCTGTCTATTTGCAGCTTAGTTAGCTCTTCTGAGCAGCCATCATAAGCCAGGAGAGCAAAATATTATTTTGCAGGCCTTAATAAAACACTGCCAAAAAGAGAGTTATTTGACTATTTATTACATGACTGAGGTTACCTTGTGTTATCTCCACACTTACATCCAGGGGTCAGGACAACAGTAAATAAGCCCATGAGAGGTGCCTAGCTTTCATACCCCAAGTAGTGAAAGAAGAAGCAGTTGTTTCACTTTCTCAAAGCAGAGGACGGCCCAAGGAATTGGTAATGGGGTACAAAGATTTTCAGTGGGGATGGCGTAGGTGCACAAGCTCCAGTGAATTTCACTTCAGTGATTTAAATCTATTAGTATTGACCAATGTTTGTAACCATTTGGTGGCTCTTTTATGGTCCGTCTGAAATAAGTCTAATTCATGTTGAATGGGAGCTCTCATCACAATGTCATGACCAGTCTTGGCACTAAGTAGCAGGTGCAGCAGAGTTGTAATCTTGTCTGTCACTAGTAGAACCAGTGCCTTCAATATGGGATGTTTACATTTCTGCTGCCCATGCTGTGTTTCTCACAAGACTGCACAGTCTACCAGAATGCTAAGTAGTGGTCGGGAAAGAATCTGGTCTGAAATTTACTTTCAAATAGATACAGAAGTTTACATTTTTAGGCACTGATATTAGTTTGTGAAGCAGCTAACCATGGAGTAATGGCATTCGTCATTTAGCTCTGCTGCTGGGGAGGAGGCCATCTTGTGCCAGTGGAATCTGCCACTGGCCAGTACATAGACCCACCCTCATATATCTTAAGACATCTTGGAAGCAACGCAAGATTGCCTTCCCTTCCCCTGGCCCCAGTGCAAGACAGTAATCTCGCAAACCTAAGTCATTGTGCACATGTGCTTCCTGTCTCATTTTCAGACAATTCAGCTTCAACTGTTTTATCTGCTTTTTCCACAACTTCCATTGCCAGAAGATAAGAAATATCATCCTGTTTAAGTTTTATTGTCCTTTTATACTGCATAGACGAGCCACTGAGCCATAGCAAGTTTGAATCACTTGCCCAACATCACACAAGAAGATGGTGGTAGAGCTAGGAACTGAATGCATGTCTTTCATAGACCAGTCCATTGTTTTGATTATAACATCATTCTTCCTCTCTGAAAATAGCCCTTGTATTTTACATATCCAAAAGACATTTCCTTCCTTCTTTCTGTTTGCAATTCACTTCAGGTCCATATCTAATTGGATCTCATCTCCATTTGTGACTTTGTCCTCCTATATTGTGGATGTTCATAGTGCTGGATGCTCAATACATATATACAAATTCTGTGGTCATTTTAAACAAATTTACTTTTACTTTATTAATGAAAATTGCTAGGTTCAACATGTGAGCAAAGCCTACAAACAAATAGGAAAAAAAAATTCATCTGCAGTAAGCATTTGCAGTCCCTTAGGTCACATAACCATAGATCTATTGGCTGGAGTTAGAGCTGAGCAAGGAATACTAATAATAAATGTTTTCCTCTAATATTCAAAATTTTAAATGATGTCACTTCAGCCCTGCTTGTGGCCATTTTGTATTTGATGTCCACTAGAATTCGAGTGTTTTGAGTTTTCCTGGCCAAATTCTTAATTAAATGGCAAGCTAATTTTAGTCATATGCCTGCATATTCGTAGAAACATTTGCATTATGAGTGTTCACTCTTGAAATATTTCTGAACTCACCCATCCAAGGAACAAAAACTGTACCATGTGATACATGTGACCAGTCACAACTACATACTGTGGTTCAAATCTACTATATATTTGAGAGAGTGTGTCTGTCTGTTTGTTTGAGAACTCTTAAACGGTAAAAAATAGGACCACCAAATTCAGTATACAGCTTCCTCTTATCATAATTTAAAGCAAAAGATTTGGTTGTACCAGGAAAATTGGATGTGCCTGGAATGGGATTGCTTCTCATAAAATCATACAGAAAAGAGACAGAATCACCAGACACAAAGGGGGCAATTGCCCCGGGGCCCAGTGATTCTAAAGGGCCCATGGCTCCGGCCGCCACCACTGCTAATGCAGCAGTAGCGGTGGAGCTCTGGGCCTTTTAAATCACTGCCAGAGCACTATACAGCTGCTCCAGGCAGCTCTAAGGACTGGGTGGGGGATGCTGCACTCCTGGCAGTGCTGAGGACAGGGCGGGGCAGCATGGCACGCTTACTGCCCAGCCCTGCCCCTTCCATCCGAGGCCCCACCCCCTTCTGGGAGCGCAGAGCCATCCCATCCCCCACTTTGCCCTGGGGCCAGGAGTGGCTGGTGACTTCCCTGGCTGTGTTATTGATTGCTCTACAACCTTGACTAGTGAGATAGGGCTCAATTTTCATATCCGCACGAAATTACTGTAATCACATGTGCAAATATTTTATTTGTACAGGATGCCATGGTAACTATGTATGTGAAAATACAAACGAAAAATCAGATCTCTCTGTGGCTCAGTTTCTCCATTTATAAAATGGCAATGGCAATGGAGAAAGAATTCACAGGGATGTTGTGACCCTTAATTAGTACTTATACTGTAGAACTCAGAGCTGCTTGAATGGAAAGCACAAAATTAGTACAAAATATTATAATAGATATTTGTAGACATTTATGTTCCATTTATTTGTTGCTAAGCCAACCTATAAGCATTTAGTTCTTTTAATCTTTTCTCTTCAACCAGTCTCTCCAGCCCTTTAATCATTTTTGCAGTTCTTTGGATTCCCTCCAACTCTGTCTTTTTTTAATGGTTAGATGCCCAAGTATGAGCTGCATTATTTCAAGTTGCAGTCTCTTTAGGATGTATAACAAAGGGACTCAAATTCTGCATTATCACATTAACCTTGTTTTCTGCCAAACCATATTGCTGATTCATTAAGCCAGGGGTGGGGAACCTGAGACCCAGGGACCAAATGTGTTCCCCGGCTTGCCTGGATCCGGCCCCGAGGCTCAGCACTCCCCCCCGCTCCCGCAGCATTGGGGAGTCCACACTGGCACTTCAAAATCTACTAGCCTAGGCCCTCCCATACTCTGATGTGCAAAGGGAATGTGGGGTGTGTCTTTCTCCTTCTCATTTTGGGGGGGCACATTAGTGAGGGTTTGTTTGGTTAGTTGGTTGGTTGGTTGCTGATTTTTCTGTGGGTCAGTGGCTCCAGACCCAAAAATAAGTTCTCCGCCCCTGCATTAAACCATCTCAGGAGTGAAACTTCAAATAAAGAAAAATGTGGAAGGGGATTAACTAAGAAAAGGGACAAGATACAAAGTCTAGGCATAAAAATAGTCCTGTGATATACATGAAAACTTTAAAGTAAAAATTAAATTTACATTTTACAAAGTTCCAGGTCATTATTTTTTGCCAAAATTACACAAGAATCTCCTGATTTTACATGAAATTTACTACACTTACCTGAAGCCACATGAATAACAAACCTCTCCCCACCCCCCCAACCCCCCCATACAAAAAACCCTGAACAAGAGAGATATGCACTGCAGGAATGCAGGACATGTGCAGGAGTCTATGATCTGCATTATTTCTTTGCTTAAGGCCACCTAGCAACAGCGCTTAGGTTAATCCTCCATAGACTGAGCAGACAGCATCAGCCAACAGGAAAACAAAACATCTCTGGCAGAAAAAAAATCAGAACAAGAATTGCCCATTTGTGAAGCAGTTGTAGGGAAAGGTGACAGCAAATAAGAAAATGCATGCATAAACCTGTTTTAGAAAGGAGATTTCCCTTTAAATAAACTATTTTAGCCCTCTCTTTCCGACTCTCAGTAAAACAAAGGTTGTTGTAATTTTTTAATCTGTTGGACAATCTGAGCTGGGCTATGGTCAAGATTGGGTTGCCATTTTAAAAAATATTCTTTTTGTTTTCCCTTAAAGCACAAACCTTAGGAAACACCTTTTGCCAGGTATTATCAGTACCAACAAGGGCCAGGTTCAAAATTCCTGTCACTCCCCTTCTCTTAAAGTAACTGCTAAAATACTTTCCTGCTCACAAGCACTGTCTTCATATAATTCACAGGAAATTTTTATTAGGGGCAAATGCACATAGAATCAAATAGGGAAAGCATAGCAACAATGAATAATGAGTAAAACACACATTCCTGTGGAAGAGACCTGCCGTGTCATCAAATCCAATCCCCTGCTATCATGTAACCCCATCATATAATCTATTCATGAATCTATCAAGCTCCATCTTAAACTACTTAGGTAATTTCCTGCTATACTCCATCTATTCCTATTGCAATGCCACTCAAGAACTTCACTTCTCTGATGATTAGACACCTCCTAACCCTAGACAATCTGTTCATGTCCAGTTTTTACCCATTATTTTCATGTGACAACACTGTCCTTTAGCTTAAAAGAGCTCTTCTCATGCCTTGGTGTTTCCCCTTTTCCCGATGTATTTGTAGAGAACAATCATATCATGTCTGCACCAGGATCTTTTAGTCCCTTCTCCTGAAATAGGCTCCCCGCTTCCCTGATCATCCTAGTAGCCTTTGTCTGCACTTGTTCCGATTTGAATTCACCTTTCTTCAACATGAAGGAGCAGAACTATACATGGTATCTCAGATGAGGTCTTACCTATGCCACATCCATGGCATTAATATTTTCCTGTTATTAGAAATAGTTTGCTTGATAAAGCCTAGGATCCTTTGTCTTTTTCGTAGCCCTCTCATATAAGATAACTACAGACTGCCAGTGATTGAACAACACACCGGGTCTTTCCCTTCCTCCTGTTATTTCCAACTAATGAATCCCTGGGTTAGAGCAAAAAAATCTTGTTATTAGTCTCTAAGTGCATGGCCTTGCATTTAACATAATTACATTTCACTCCATTTCTGCTACTCCCATCCTCAAGGTCATGGGTCTTCCACACCTGTGTGGGCAGCTGATTCCTCAACACAGAGCTGCTGGAGTGATACAGGCCACTGAGCCAGCATGGAGGCTGAGGGTGGTAGGAGGAGTATGGGGCTGAAGGGAGTTTGAGATGACTGTCCCTACGAGAGGAAGGCCCCATACCTCTGTGCACAGGGAGAGGAACTTCCATCTCTGCCGCAACAGATGGAAATTCCCCCTGGGGTCTTTGAGCTTCCTCATGCTCAGCACAGTGGAGACCCAGAGATATGGGGCACAAAAATCGATATGTGACAAGAATTTCAGTGGCACACCCCCAAGAAGACTCATGCACACTCTACCCCCCCAATCATATGCTCAGCCCCAGGGAGACATTCCCCCTCCCCAAATCAACACTCTTTAGGAAAATCCTGGTTTTGCCCCTGTTAGCACACTCCTCCTTCCTGTAACTAAGCCACTAAAGAAATATTACATACCATCAGTCCCAAGAATGACCCCTTTTCATGTGTGTTCATTTTTTTTAATTGTATCCTTTGGTATATATGGTTGTGACTATTTTCTTCCACTATTTGATCTGAGGAAGTGGGTCTGGCCCACGAAAGCTCATCATCTAATAAACCATCTTGTTAGTCTTTAAAGTGCTACACAGTCCTGTATTTTGTTTTAGTATCAGTGGGTAGTACAGTCCTAGAGTCCATAAGTGCCCTTGAGCAGACCTACCTCCATCCCTGAGGGGAAGAGCTGTCTGGTCTTGTCCCAAAGCTCCACCACCTAATTCAGCTATGGTAATTTCAACTCTGTGGGTGCCTGAATAGGGGACCCTCTACAGTGTTTATTCAGCTCTGCTGAAGCAAATGAAGCTCTCTATAGCCATACTCTCCCCTATTCACCAACAGACAGTGAGCTGCTTTCCGATGGAGTGTCTGTATCGGGAATTCTAGGTAAACCATTTAACAGTTAGGGATGTTAAAGTGTGCCTGGGTTCATTGGTTAACGTGCACGCTTACACACAGGCCCCCTGCACCTCTGTGCCGCTGGCTCTGTATCAGAGGGGGGCAGGCGGGAGCCAGTACACGCATTAAGTACTAGCTTAAAAACTGGTTCGCCACATGCACTGGCTCCCAAGGAGTCAACTGCCCCCCACCACGTGTAACCGTTGAAATTTTCAGTGGTTACACATTTACTTGAATAAACACAGTTTAACATCACTATTAATAGCCAGGCAGCTCTTAGCTGCTCATTCCCCTGTTCACCAACAGAGGATAGTAGCAAGCCCCCTACTCTCTACAGCTTCAGGCCACAGGGGTTGCAGGAAGGCCGATTCAAACATGCTGGTTTTTCAGCCAATACCTATTGCAACCTCTCACATCAGCCATGAAACTAATACACACTGGCAAGCCACTGAAATTGTTCAAACCATGCAGGGATGACTCATGATGCTGTTTTACCACCAAGTGAGACCTCCACTTTGGTGAGCAAAAATGGAGAAGCACTATTGTTTGGAATAGGCAGTGAGAGCGTGATATGACTCAATCATGGGTTTACCTTAATGAGACAGAGCATTTCAGTGGTATGCGTGGTGATGTCTGGAACCTTGTAATAGAAATCAGAGGAGTGACTCCTTTTTCACTAACATAGTTCTTCTGCCTTGAAACCCTTTGTTTACTGCGTGCTGCTCCCCTGAGACTGCTGCACAAGTCAAGCTTGCTTTCAGTAGTTCAATATTTTTAAAGCAAGTCAGGAGGGGAAACCAAATATCTGCAGCATAATGTATGTTCAGTATGAGCCTCTGGCAATGGCCATTTCATTGGCTATGTATGGTTTTCACAAGGGTGTACAAATCAAGGAAGTCTCTGTTAAATCAGTGCTTAGAGTATTTCAGAAATTACACATGGGTAAAATGCACCAAAATGTGTCATTTTCAGGGATGGTCCTGTACCAAAACCCTGTATTTGAACTTGGCAGCTTTCTCCCATCTGCATTAATGCACAGAACCAACACTGCAGATCCACACCCCATGCAAAATTGGGAAAGTTTAGGTACAAACTATGGAGCTGGGGCCCAGCTCTCCTTTAACCTAAGCATTCCTAAACAGTAGGATGGTGTGGAGAAGTATCCATTTGCCACCTCAAAGGATAAAGTCCTGGAAACATCACTGAGGACTGCTTGTTTTGGAGTTTTTGCTCCAGGCACCCCCCAGTCTATTGATAAGCTGTGGCAGAATCCGGAAAGGGGACATTCTCTCTGACAGCAATTGGAGATGGGAGCTGAGGTGAGAGACTATTCTCAGAAGCAAGATCCAACCCACCCGTCTTCATTTTTGTTAAGAATCCCCCATCTTTAGCAGCCTGTATTCTGACTAAGCTCATTCTCCTCTTTCCCCCAATGGATTTCACAGGCTTAGAATCAGCCTGGAAGAGTTGGAACCAGAAGATAGAATTGGCACTAGAATCCCAATGGCTTAGTACACAGAGGCAGAGCCGGTAGCTCCCTAAAACTGCTTTGGAGCATCTGCCAGCTAGAGGTGAGGTGCTCAGAAGGAAGGAGAGCAGAGTTCCAAGGAGTTTAACTTGTAGGTGCATGGTACCATTTTGCCTTCAGTTATTCCATTGGTATTTAGCCCATAACATAGTCCCAAATAGTTCCAATACATTGCAACATGCAAATTAAAAATGTGGTTAGAAAGATTCTCGCTTACAGAGTTTAAAAACCCCACAACTTACTTAGGGTACGTCTACACAGCAGTGTTATTTAAGAATAACAGACATTATTCCAACATAACAAAGTCCGCATCTGCATTACAAGCAGTTATTTCAACAATGTCAAAATAATGTCGAGCTGGAAGATTTCTTACTCCGACTCCTGTAACTCCCTTTTTACGAGGAGTAAGGGAAGTCGGAGGAAGAGTGCTCTTTCTCGGACTTCCTGCTACGTCGATAACACCAAAAGCTGGCTTACACTATGCAATTGATGTAGCTCAAGTTGTGTAGCTTATTTTGGCTTTAGCCCAACGATGTAGACGTGCCCTCAATGACCTGCCAAGCTCCCTCTGGGCTGAATTCTGAGGCACCCATTTATTCTATGTGAAACCACCTCTGAAGCCAGTTGACATTTTGCCTAAGTAAGGACTAAAGTAAGAGCTAATTAAAGAGTGCAAGATTTGACCTACAATGAAAGTGTTCTTTAGGGGGGAAAATAAGTTTGCTTTAGGAATTTCCCTAATTCTATAAAGTGCTGTGAGACTTGCAAAAAGTGCTTTATTATCAATAACAAGGTGACTAAACAATTACTACCACTGATTAAAATAACCCCCCGGTATATTGCAGAAAATAACTATGTGCCCCTATCTCTAGCATCAGAAACAGGGCTTTCCTAGTGTCATATAACACATGTTAAAATACAGCAAAAAGGCAGGCTTCCTCGGAGCTGTTTAGATGTCTTTGGAGGTTGCCATTATGCTTCGCCTTTTTAATGCTTTATGTATTACAGCTTTATTTTCACCTAAGGCTGTGATCCTAAGCTTCCTCGTGGCCTTATCTACAACTCATATTTCAAAGCCTAATTTTCTTGCCCCCAAATGTAGAATAAAATAGCTTGCAAAATTGGCTGTAAGGAAGCTGCAAAGTTCTATGTTTTAAAAACCTTTCTTCGTAGGTTCTATATAGAGTAGGTACAATTCCTCAAGGGCCTAAAGACTTCCTCGAGAAGTAGAGTAGCTAGAAGATATTTCTTGACCTAGCATTACACTCTGTCCACCAAGGCTAGGGGAGAGATTATGAAACTTTAATTGGTTCAGGAGCAAGTTAGCTCTATAATTGGAGCCCAAGTGTCTGAATAAGCCTCAAAGCCATGGACTTGATGGAATTCTGTAACACTGTCTATGGTAATTCTAGTGCCAGAACCCACCTGTGCCATCATAACAACACAATGAGAAGCTGTCACACCCATTCACATTTCAGTCATTGACGTCATTTCAGAATGAAATGTTCGACTGACGGAAGGATATTTGTTTTATCTACTTTCAGGCCCATGCTCTTTTCTGTTCCTTAATTTACCATATCATGCGGTTAATGATAGCTCTAGGAAATAGCCAGGGTTAAGAAAGTTCAAGCCACACAATATGGGCTGAAGTCTGCCCTTTGATATGCAGTTTTTCACCATACAATTATTCTGTGTTTGAGAGCTATCAGTGACCTCTTCATCACCAAAACAGTTGTCCCCCCCAGAACACTATCATTCTCCCAAAAGCATGCTAGACCAGACAGTTACACCTACTGCAGCTGTGACAACACATCACTGCTCACAACTGCGCACAGGTTTCCAGAAGTGTCAAGTTTCAGACCTATCTACCAGCTATTTGTATACTACCATCTTGTGGAAAACACAAGAAACATGAACTGCCTTTACCTCTGTAAAGCACACAGAGTCCTTTGGATGAAAAGAGCTGCATACTACCTAAATCCTAAATAGTTAATTATTTATTCTTACTGTACATATGTAGTCGATACAGTGTCGCCTGGCTATGTGCAATCTTATAAATCATTCTGCTGACTCAGAGATCTAAATGTAGACTCCAGAGCATGGGGATTCGTTACACACTCAGAAGGCTTTATGTCCAGAAACTAATGCATGAATTACATTCACTCACATGGGTATCTTCTAAATCTTTGCCAGACATGACCAATGCGTTGTACATGTAAAATGTAGTCTTGATTTCACTGTGAAATCTGTCTTAAACAGTCTTCAGCAAAAACTGATTGTTTGCCAGAGATTGTCTTTATCTAATTTTCCTTGCAAAAAATATTATATATATATAATTTTAGATAGGTATAGATTCTACTTCTGAGATAACCAAATGCTTTCACTTCCTAATAGGTGTCTGCTACTACAGTTGTATGCATTTCTTTTAGATCTGCATGTCTCTGTGGCTAAGGAGTTATCACATTACCGGTACAGTGGGAAATGTTGACTCCTGACATCAGACCTATAAAAAAAGGCTGTTGATGAAGCACTGTCATTTTTAAAATGCAGCATAGTAAATTTTGGCTTCTTTTCTATTGTTAGGCACAGGCTTGCAGCAACCCTATATAAAGCTAGCTCAATGGGAATAGCACTCCTGTAGTAGAGGAAAGAATTGAGCTCTCTGATTAATTTAAATTGTACTTCTTCACGGTTTGCATTGGTGTGAGTGACAGGAGATAGAGGTCCTCTGTGACCGCTCTGCATTGTGTTATACTAGCAGTCCTCCCCTTCATTATGAGAGACTGCCTATTGTCACTTCTGGAATGGGTGGTCTTAGCACCATTACTGGCACTGGGAATGTGAGCACTGACAGTAGGTGTCTCTGAAGTACTGACTAGTTTGTCCAGGTCTGTAGGCATCCAGTAGCCTAGGTGGGGGAAGGCTTTGCCTTCCCAAACCACCAGGCACAGTCCCACCCACACTCCGCCCCCAGAGTGGCCAGGGAGGCTGGAACCGTGCGGCCTCCTCTACTCCCCTCATGCTCCAGAGAGGCGGGGGAGCTGCACCGTGCACATGCCCCCTCACCTCTCTTCCCCTCCCCGGTGCTCTGGAGAGACTGGGGTGCACTCCACGCGCTGCCCCACCTCCTCCCCTCATGGGGGGCAGGGCACCAGCAGAGGGGTGGGGCTGTAGGTGATGCACAGGGCCTCCTCCTCCAGCTGCCCTAACTGCCCATGTCCAGGTCATTAGTTATGCTGAAGGCTATTTACTGCTGACAAACAGCAAGCCAACGTGATAGAGGAGTATTTTAAAGTAGTTGCATAAGATAGAAATTTGCCTAGTGGGGCTGTCTGCTAGTGCAGTTTGCATTGTAATTCCTGTCTCCAACATGATGGGTGAATTACTGGCCCTATTGAAGTCACTGGCAAACTCCCATTGACTTCAGAGGGATTGAGATTTCACCCCTACCCATGTGAGAGCAAAACAAAATGAAAATTGTTCCTATAAGAACAAAAGAAGAGGTTGCAGCATTTTGTGCCATGCAACATGTCACCCAGAAAAGAGATGAAAGCATGTCACAGATAGCTCTCTGACTGTAACTTGTCACTGCGTCAGACAGAAAACTGTTATACAAAGAGTAAGAGGAAGTCTTATTTCTGAAAAGGCCATTCCAGTGCTGTTGCGGATTGTGCAGCAACTTGGAATGAGGAACAGCATTTTTAAATGGCATGAAAACCAGTCTAGCTTATAGGATTCAAGAATGTCATTTTGTTTGGATTGTGGACCTGGTCTTCTTCAGCATCATGACATTTAAAATGAACATTTAAAAAAATAGTTACTTGGACTACAGAATGCTTTTCCCTGCCAGGGTGTAGAGGCCAGACACATGTCTTTCTTGATCCCATAAATGTTTTGTGATAGGAAGCAGACAGACTTTGAAGAAAAGCCTTTTGTGATTCTGACTAGCAGAGATCTGTTCCCCCATGGAAACTGTGATTAGTTTTGTGCATTTTTTTCTATAAATCACCTCCACTGAATTGTTATAACAGGATCGACAGGATGTTGTAAGTGTCCTTATTTACTGTAATAGTATGTTTATTCTCTATGGAGGAATCCTAGTCATTGAGGAAAGTAGCGTGTGTGCCCCTCTGTAGAATGGTTTCTTTCTAGGGTCAAATGTGTAAGTTATAGAGCTCCCTATGCATATGTGCTGCTCCGGTGTTTCTGTTCCAGAACTGACCCTTATCAGAGTGAGGAACATCTTTGCACAAGCTGTGGAAAGGGTCTCTTGCCAGTCTCTGTGTACACAATCACATTTCCACCACAGATGGGTTCACTTTCTAGAAATGACACAAAGGATAGCAGTTGAGTTTGTGGCCTCTTTGTACAGGACCTAATTTGTATGTATTTTGTTAATGTGGAGGGGTGGGGAAAGAGAGGCTGGAGAAGTGTGTGCAGATCTGCTTGGTGACTGTTTAGAAATTAAAGTCTTGCTTACTCTGGAAGACTGTGCAGGTGACTGGAGAACTAGATGTGTAGGACATCATGTATCAAAGAAAGTAAAACATGATTAACTGAAAAGGGTGATTTTTGTTCAGATTGTTTAAAACTCTGGAGTGTGGTTTTAACTAAAACCTCCTGGGCAGAAAGGACTCCATACCCATGCCTCTCCTTCACAGTCAAGGGCTGAGAATAGTCCTCCAACAGCAATCAACCCTTCTCTTCACTGCACATAACTTGACATTTCCTGGTATTTTAAAGAGAGGCAGGCAAAAGCAGCAGGAAAAAATAACAAGGCTTTTTAATGCATTATGAAAGACACCACCATTTCTCCCCAACTCCCATTCTAGTCACTGCGATGTGTGTTGTACAATGTTCCTACTTTGGATAGAGAGTGCTGAAAGTACCTTCTGCCTGTACAAAGCAGACTATTACTTCCTATATCTCCAACACCAATGCCAGTGTTTGTGCCGCGCGAGGGAAATTAAGCACTCTGGCTTTCATAATCATAGAATCATAGAATAATAGGACTGGAAGGGACCTCGAGAGGTCATCGAGTCAAGCCCCCCGCCCTCAAGGCAGGACCAAGCTCCGTCTACACCATCCCTGACAGATGTCTATCTAACCTGTTCTTAAATATCTCCAGAGAGGGAGATTCCACCACCTCCCTTGGCAATTTATTCCAATATTTGACCACCCTGACAGTTAGGAATTTTTTCCTAATGTCCAATCTAAACCTCCCCTGCTGCACTTTAAGCCCATTACTCCTTGTCCTGTCCTCAGAAACCAAGAGGAACACATTTTCTCCTTCCTCCTTGTGACACCCTTTTAGATATTTGAAAACCGCTATCATGTCCCCCCTTAATCTTCTTTTTTCCAAACTAAACAAGCCCAGTTCTTGAAGCCTGGCTTCATAGGTCATGTTCTCTAAACCTTTAATCATTCTCGTCGCTCTTCTCTGTACCCTTTCCAATTTCTCCACATCTTTCTTGAAATGTGGCGCCCAGAACTGGACACAGTACTCCAGCTGAGGCCTAACTAGTGCAGAGTAGAGCGGCAGAATGACTTCACGAGTTTTGCTTTCAACACACCTGTTGATACAACCTAGAATCATATTTGCTTTTTTTGCAACAGCAGCACACTGTTGACTCATATTCAACTTGTGGTCCACTATGACCCCTAGATCCCTTTCCGCCATGCTCCTTCCTAGACAGTCGCTTCCCATCTTGTATGTATGGAACTGATTGTTCCTTCCTAAGTGGAGCACTTTGCATTTCTCTTTATTAAACCTCATCCTGTTTACCTCTGACCATTTCTCTAACTTGCTAAGGTCATTTTGAATTATGTCCCTATCCTTCAAAGAAGTTGCAACCCCACCCAGTTTGGTATCATCTGCAAACTTAATAAGCGTACTCTCTATCCCAATATCTACATCATTGATGAAGATATTGAACAGTACAGGTCCCAAAACAGACCCTTGCGGAACTCGACTTGTTATCCCTTTCCAGCAGGATTTAGCACCGTTAACAACAACTCTCTGACTACGGTTATCCAGCCAATTATGCACCCACCTTATCGTGGCCCTATCTAAGTTATATTTGCCTAGTTTATCAATAAGAATATCATGCGAGACCGTATCAAATGCCTTACTAAAGTCTAGGTATATGACATCCACCGCTTCTCCCTTATCCCCAAGGCTCGTTATCTTATCAAAGAAAGCTATCAGATTAGTTTGGCATGACTTGTTCTTCACAAACCCATGCTGGCTATTCCCTATCACTTTATTACCTTCCAAGTGCTTGCATATGATTTCCTTAATTACCTGCTCCATTATCTTCCCTGGGACAGATGATCTATGAAAGATAGTGCAGTAGTGATACCACATGATGCTTTTATGTGCTAACATTCCTGAAGGAATTCTTGTCTTGCCCACGTTTTGCATCTTTGCCCCACTTCCTCTTCAGATATATAAACATCCTGTAAAAATTATCATACTGGAAAGGAGTCAATGACAGACACTGCTGACAGCCACTTGTAAATTCAATGTATTTGTAGCAACCTGTCGCTTTTTTGAAAGTACTGGTTGTAGTCTAGATGCTCTTTTTCAAAAAAGCCTCTTTCGAAAGTGCATTCTAGACGTAGCCATACAGTGCAAGTCAAAAGAGCCGTGGCTGAGGGGAAAAGAGAGTGAAGTGTTTGGTTAGAATTGTGGTTTTTAACTTCTTCTGTTATGGCACATCAGAGTAGCTCACAACATGTCTTGAAAGGGGTTAAGTCTCAATGATCCTCAGGTGGGAGGAAAGGTCATGGGCAGGGTTTTAATTGCTGGGTTGCTGGCAGGAGGGGTGGATTCGACACCTGATTTGATCTAACAGTTTTCATTCGACATGCCTACTGATGCTTTCCCTTTAAGAGGAATAAAAAATGTTCTTTGCATGAAAGTGTCTTGATACCATACCTTGGCAAAGGAAGGCCCAGCCTCTGCAGCTTGTGGAATGTATCAATATGGCTAAGCATCATTGTGCACTATACAATAGTACAAAAGTTGGGGTAGAATGTCCACTAAACCGCTAGGAAATTATAGCAAGTTATTCCTATCAATGGTACTTCTATTGCCCCCCTGGCTGTACCTCACAATTCTTAATGTAGCTGCCCCCAGAACTCCTCTGTGAGCTAGGGAGGTGCTCTTAGTTGCCTTTTCTTCAGAGGGGAAACAGAGACACGCTTGCCAAAGTCACACGCGAAAACACAGAGGTGAATCCTGGATTTTTGTGCCCTATGCCAGGTCCATTGATGGAGAGAGGCTCAAAGAGGACAGTTGCTCCCAGGACTGGTGATTCAAAAGGGCCTGAGGTTCCCAGCTGCTGCTACTGTTACTGTAGAAGCAACAGCAGCCAGAGCCTGGGGCGCTTCCAATTGCTGCCAGAGAGCCTGCCACATGGCCCCCTCTAGGAAGCTGTGAGGACTGAGGAATGAGGGGCCCAGCATGTCATTCTTCAGGCAGCGCTGAAGGCTGGCTGCCCCCATCTCACCTCTTCTGCCTGTGGCCCTGCCCTTTCCGGGAGAATGGAGCCAGCCTCCCCACACCTTGTCCAGGGGCCAAGCAATTGGTCAGTCCCCTGCCATATCCACTACCCCACCATTCTACTCTAATGTTGTGACTACTCTAAGCTATAACTAATATTTCTCTTTCCTGTATCGCCCTCCCACAATCTACTCCCCCTTTGTCTGTTTATCTTCCTATTTCTTCTTGTCAGAATCCAGGATGTGAGCTCTCTAGGCATAGGCTGTCTTTATTTTACTGCTCTGAACACTGCCTAACACAACAGGACCTTGATCCCTTACCAAGGCACCTAGTCAATACTGCAAAAACAAAAGGAAAAACTATGTAGCACTTTAAAGACTAACAAAATGGTTTAATAGGTGATGGCCCACGAAAGCTCATCACCTATTACATCATCTTGTTAGTCTTTAAAGTGCTACACAGTTTTTCCTTTTGTTTTAGCAAGATCAGACTAACATGGCTACCTCTCTATTACTAGTCAATACTGCAGTATAAGTAAATAACAATACTGAAGGGAAAGAGAAGAAAATAATAAATAAATCATAAAATATTTTGCATTTCTGTAGCACCTTCCATTTGAGCAAAGCATTTTATAACTCTTATTGAATTTAGTCTTAATCAATGAAGTCTTACTTGTCTTAATTAACTAATTAAAAAAACAGTACTGTATATGCTCTTACAATTAAAGTAATGTTGTAATAGGATATACTGAGTGCATTAAATCTATTTTTTCTTTCTATATGAGAAGAATTAATTAAAAAGGAAAATAAAAAAGCTAATTCCATATTGAGTGGGAAGAGAGGGAAACTCAGTTCCCTTTGTTCTAATAAATTATGTATATATGTACATAAAAATCTTCTAGTCATTCCATTGAGCAAAGTGCTCCAAAGATTTCCATTATTTAAGTATGAGTCTTGCTATTTCAGTTAGGAAACTAATGATTGTGCATGAGCTTCAGAGGTGACTAATGAGGTTTTATACTTGTGTAACCTGCATGCTCTACCCCAGTTTGTCAGTGTGATGGTACTGATTTGTCCAAGAAATATGATGAAGCAGTGAAAACTATAGGAACACACCAATTAGCATAAAAAATTGGTTTTTCAGCATAAAGACCCAAGCAGTTAGTTTCATATTCAGGAACTTTGAGGAACTTGGAAAACTAAAGGTTCAAGGTTCCTTACTGGGACAGAGAGAATATAAATTTTTGTAAAAGATTTAATCAACTGGCATAATCTTTTGAGCAAGAAGAAAAACTCTTACGAGAGCTGATCAGAAGAACTAGATGATGTTTATTGACGTTTGTTGCCATTAGATTTCATGACAGCTGACTTTTCCCACATTATTTCACTCTTTAAAAACACAGGCTTTATTTTTTTTAAATAAAGAGCTGTTAAATATATTTAATTTCACCTAGAGCCAGAATATAGCAATTCTAACAATAAAGCAAAATAGAATTGCAGATGTAAATGCTATTAATACCTCTTTTCTAATTAAATTCCATCAGAAATCATGAAGGATATTTCTGTCCCCGTACTCATTCTAGTCCCATCATTTTTTTGATTAACTATCCTCATGCACTAGGAATTAAGGTGTGACCTCTAACTTTTTTGTGAACGATGTGCTGTTTTTAATATTAACAGCACCATCTTTTCATTGTGCCTTGAGCGGGGTTGGGAGGAGAAATATAATTACACTCAATGGAGGTATAATTCATACATTAAAAGTAACATAAAAATGATAGGTAGCAAAATATAACAATATAGCAGCTTGCCTGTCGTTCTCTTACGGATTACAGGCACCCTCCAACCCCATTACAAACAACTCTCTCGAGTGAATATGTCATGAAGATGTGAGATAGATTAAAGCCACTGGGCATCCTCTGGGAACTCAATACCTAGGGGATCCTCCTGCATGAGACTGCAAGATATCTAATTTAAGAGTATGCTGAAACTGTATTTAGGCATTCTCTGTCTATGGGGCCAAGCTGCTGGAGTCCACAGTGTGCTAGAAACAATGTTGGGAAGGAGGCACCTGTGACATATTTTCTGAACTTGCCCTTGCATTCAATTCTGCTGGAAAGATATGACAGACCAAATATTGCCAATTTCTCATTTGTAATCCCAATGCTCCTGTTAGGAGACAACATTATGCAGTTTGATGCATCTGAGGCATCAAAGGCCCAGCTAATACATAACATAGTTAACTTTTTTGCACCTAAAAGAGCAATTCAGTTGCCCTCAACATACCCTCTTTCACGGGGAAGATGGAAGAAAAACACTTATGGTCACCAGGAAAGCAAAGCACTCTCTGAAATGATCAGCAGCGGCTGAATCAGGATTCCTGGGGCAGAGCAGCTGGGGTGCTGCCGGGTTGGTCCAGTAGCACCGAGGAGCGGCGGCGCTACTGGACCAACCCAGCAGCACCCTAGCTGCTCTGCCCCAGGCGTCCCCAAGTCAGCCGCTGCTCCCAGGGATCCGACCAGGGAGACACTAAGCAAAGCTGCGGAGGACCCGGGCGGGATCGCGACGCTGATCTGGAAGCGCCGCGGTCCCGCCCGGGTCCTCCGCCGCTTTGCTTCGCGTCTCCCTGGTCTGCTGGATCCTCTCTCCCCCTCCCCCAACAGACCAGGGAGACACAGAGCAGCTTTTCTCGCCCCGGAGGATGCGGGCGGCGGGACCGGGTGTCCCGCCGCTCCCATAGTCCAGGGCGAGAAAATCCCCGTTCGTAACTGCGGATCCGACATAAGTCGGATCCGCGTAACTCGGGGACTGCCTGTATTCCAATCTCAAAAATCCTAGTCTTTTTAATCTCTCCTCACAAGGCATCTATTCCACACTTTTAATAATTTTGTTGCCCTTTTCTGAACTTTTTCCAGTGCCAAAGTATCTTTTTCGAGATGAGGCAACAACATTGGCACCAATGTTCCCAATAGTATTTTCCATCCATGTATGAAATAAATTTTGTTATATGCACTGAGGCATGTATGGATGTGCACCACTAATAGAAACTCATGCTGCAAGCTGTGTGCACTGTGGGTGTTCTACTAATCAACTAAGCATAATTTGAATCTCTCTTGGGTAGCCACCCAAGCACTCAGCTTACAGAGAACATTGATCAGTGCACAGTATTCAAGCTAAGGGCATACCATGGATTTATGTAGCCGCAATAAGGTATTCTCTTTCTTATTCTCTATCCCTTTCTTAATGATTCCCAACAGTCTGTTTGCTTTTTTGACTGCCACTGCACACTGAATGGATGTTTTCAGAGAACTATCCACAATGACTCCAAAAATCTCTCGAGTGTTAATAGCTAGTTTAGTTTCCATAATTTTATATGTATAGTTGGGATTATGTTTTCCATTACGTTTCATTTACCAACAGCGAATCTCATCTGCCATTTATTGCCCAGTCACCTAGTTTTGTGAGCTCCAAATTGTGTTATTAATTTTGCCACTGATTCATTAGGTGGCCCTATGTAAGAAGAGATCCCCACAGAGGCACAAACTCTCCTGCTGGCATAGGAAGTTGAATGGGGTTGCACAGGATGTAAATCAGTGCAGAAGATGGTTGAAGTGCACATCCTGAGTCCTATGCATGGAATTTAGTCACTCAAATAAATATTAGTGTTTTCTCTTCCTATTAATCCCATGGAGCAAACACAGTTATGGGAGACAGCAGGTTGGATTCCATTCTGTTATGAGTATCATTAGCAAAATTGTTAACATGATTCCAGTTGCAGAATATTTATTACTCATTATGACGCATGAACTAAAGAACTCCAATTTAACAATCAGATGTCATCCATTTATTTGTGAACCATACAAATCTGATATGGAGTGACTGAGAACTAATAGAGAAGATTTTCTTTTACCTAGTCAGTTTTCAGAGTTCAAAGGTTTATGACTTGGGGGTAACAGTGTAATTGAAAACATAAATCGGTCATTTTTACCTCTGAAAAATGTTTTAATCATGGGCCCTATCACGACGTAGGACTTACCGCCATGGCACCTCCTGCTGGTAACACTCTGTTGTCCATGGAACCCCTCTCTCTAGCTGGTGTCTTCCCCGCTCCTCACTCCACGCTCCAGTTCAGGACCTGTGTCGCTCCCCAACCATGGCGCTCCCCAACTCCCTCCAGCAGTGCCCACTACAGTTGTCTCCCCTCTCCCTTCTGGGTGTTTATGGGCAGTCCTGTATCTCTGCTGTCACTCTGGCCTCCAAATCTAACCCCTCTGTCTCAGGGGCAAGCCGCATTCTGTATAGGCCACATCCTCCTCCCAGGAGGGTATCGGCAGTCCTGTGATTCACCCACCACTGTGGCCAGTAGTGGGCTCCAAGTCCAACCTCCTCATCTCAGGGGCAAACCACAGTTTGTATAGGCCACACCTTGGTGGCAAGGTGAGATGCAAGGGAGGAAAGTGGAAGGAGGACTCAGGCCCACCCAGTACTCTGGGTCCAGGCCCCCTGGCAGCAGCCTTGTCCTTCCCTCCTTCACTCTACCCTCACTGCATCTTGTTCCCTGGGTGACTTCCCCTGTGACCCTTTGCACCCTCCTGGCCCTTGTGATACCTCCTCTAGCCCCCCTGAGTCTGCCCAGCACTGCTCTCCCATAGGTACTCCTCCAAACATAGATCCTGCACCTTCCCCCATCAGGGCCTCCCTGACTCTGTCTTCTGGGCAGCTCCCTATATACAGGGCTGCCCCAGCAAGCTACAGCCTGATTGGCTCATTGAAAGCCTCTCCCTCATTGGCCAGGGATCTGTGCAAGCTCCCTCCAGCCTGCATGAACCTCTTCTGGCCAGCATGGGGCAGTTGCTCTACCACAGGCTCCTTTCTGAAATCAGATCTATGAATGGTTGGGACTTCCTTATAAAATTATTTGCATACTGCTTCATTACAAGTGCATTTAAGCACAATATTAGTTCACAGATCTCATTCACTTCTTCCACATTGCATCAAGAGTAAGACTTCCCTAAGATTTTCATAAATCTGATATAACAAGTTATCCAGCTATCAAAACTTAGTGCATAAGATTTGAGATGTTTTTCAGAGTCACTCAAAATCTTAGAGCACAAGAAAAATCAAGGTCTGAGAATAATAATACTTCTACATTTTTCTTTGTTTTATCAACTTTAAGTTATAACTTCACTTTCCAGCTTTGTCATTCTCCTTTTGAGACCCATCAGCAATTTCCATTCTCCATCTCCCCATACATACCTGTTGTTTGAGCGTGAATACAAGAAAGTGTTTGTAAGTGGGTATATTTTCCAACTTTCAGTAGGCAGACATTCATGTATCCGAGCACCACGGCTCGCTGGATTTCTTCTTGCAGTCTTTTTGCATCCGCTACATTTGTTTTCACCAAAATGGAAATATCAGAGGGCCTTAGAACTTTATAATACATGATTAGGGCTAGATTCTTTGCTCCACAAAGCTGCCCTCAACCCAGAGGATCCAGCCACTGGAAGATTCTCCCTGCATTAGGAGATCCTTTGAGGGAGTGTGGGGCTACAACCATTATACAGTAAAACTCCGATGGTCCGGCATCTGACAGTCCGGCACTCCTGATGGTCCGGCATCATCAGGAACCCGGAAGTGCTCCGGGCAGCCGGACCATTGGAGCTGCTCTGCCTCCAGCTTCCCCGATTCAGCCGCTGCTAAAACTGACCAGCGCTGAATCCGGGAAGCAGGGGGCAGAACAGCTGGAGTGCTGCCGGGTAGGTCCAGTAGCGCTGCCCCTCGGGCCTGCGGGACCAACCCAGCAGAACCCCAGCTGTCCCGGATTCAGCCGCTGCTGAAATTGACCAGCGGCTGACTCCAGGAAGCCCAAGACAGAGCTGCTCTGTCCCAGCTTCCTGGAATCAGCTGCTGGTCAGTTTCAGCAGCAGCTGACTTGGGTACACCTGGGACAGAGCAGCTGGGGTGCTGCTGGGTTGGTCCCCGCAGCGCCGAGGTTTGGCGCTACCAGACCAACCCAGCAGCGCCCCAGCTGCTCTGTCCCAGGCATCCCGATTCAGCCACTGCTGAAACTGACCAGGGCTGACTCCAGGAAGCCCGGGGCAGAGCATCTCTGCCTCTGGCTTTCTGGAGTCAGCCGCTGATAAGTTTCAGCAGCAGCTGACTTGGGGACACCTGGGACAGAGCAGCTGGAGTGCTGCTGGGTTGGTCCAGTAGCGCCACTCCTCAGTGCGGTGGAACCAACCCAGCAGCCTTCCAGCTGCTCTGCCCCAGGCGTCCTGATTCAGCCGCTGCTGAAACTGACCAGGGCTGACTCCAGAAAGCCCGGGGCAGAGCAACTCTGCCTCTGGATTTCTGGAGTCAGCCGCTGATCAGTATCAGCAGTGGCTGACTTGGGGACACCTGGGGCAGAGCAGCTGGGGTGCTGCTGGGTTGGTCCAGTAGCGCCGAGGAGCGGGGCTGCGGGACCAACCCGTCAGCAGCCCAGCTTCTCTGCCCCAGGCGTCCCCAAGAGCAGCTGGGGTGCTGACGGGTTGGTCTCGCTGCGCCAAGGGTCGGCGCTACTGGACCAACCCAGCAGCACCCCAGCTGCTCTGCTGCAGGTGCCCCCGATTCAGCCGGTGCTGAAACTGACCAGCAGCGGCTGAATCAGGGACTCCTGGGGCAGAGCCGGACTATCAGAAGGGAGGGCTATGAGGGGGTCTGGGGTAGCATCCCTCCACCCCACCCCAGACCCCTCATAGCCCTCCTTCTGATAGTCCGGCATATCTGATAATCCGGCACACCCTGGGTCCTAAAGGTGCCAGATTATCGGAAGTTTACTATAATAGCTGGAATAGGAGACATGGCTGGAGGAAAGAGGTTGTGGCTGGGGCAACCCTGAAATTCCACTATCTGAAACTGCCGTAATAGCCTGTTGAGCTCACATGAACTAGAGCAAAATGCAGGACAATGTAGCACTTTAAAGAGTAACAAGATGGTTTATTAGATGATGAGCTTTCGTGGGCCAGACCCACTTCCTCAGATCAAATAGTGGAAGAAAATAGTCACAACCATATATACCAAAGGATACAATTAAAAAAAATGAACACATATGAAAAGGACATATGAAAGTGAACAATCCATTAAGATCAACATACTGCACTGACTACAGTGAAAGACTCTGCCTCACACTATCCAAGAAATTAAGGAATCACCTGATAAGTATTTTATACAAGAAACAGAAAAACATCAGGAATGACATTTCTAACTTAGAGCGTCTCATCTCAAGACAAACATCCACACCGACTGACACCTTGCAAGACTTTTGTTCCACCAGACAAGAGATCTACTATACACACTTCTATTCCCTACAACAAAGAAAAGACAATAAATTTTCTAACCTGCTCCATTCCACTGGCTACAACAGCAACTGCCTCAACCCACCGGATAATATTGTTAACCTCTCCAGCTACAAACTCAATCCAGCAGAAGAGTCTGTCTTGTCCCGGGGTCTCTCTTTCTGCCCCACGTCCCCCACAAACTGGATACAATTTTGTGGTGACCTTGAGGCTTTTTTTCGCCGCCTCTGCCTCCGAGAATATTTCCAAACCACCAATGAACATCAATCTGACCTACCAGATCCCCCCTATCAACACCAAAGGAAAAATAATTCTATATGGACTCCCCCTGACGGTCGGAATTACAATCTGGATTTCTATATACAAAGCTTCCGCAACAACGCACAGACTGACATTATTCGCAAACGACAACAAGCGACACACAATCTTAACCGCACCGAACACCATGCCATCCAGAGTCTCAAAAACAACCTGGACATTATAATCAAACCAGCTGACAAAGGGGGTGCTGTGGTCATTATGAATAAGGCCGACTATAACCAGGAGGCAACCAGACAACTCTCGAATACCACATTTTACAAACCTCTCCCCTCTGATCCCACCTTGGAATACCAAAAGAAACTACACTGTCTCCTTAAAAGCCTCCCCACAGCTACTCGGGAACAAATCCACACAGAAACACCTTCTGACCCCCGACCAGGATTGTTCTATCTGCTTCCCAAGATCCATAAACCTGGGCACCCTGGACGTCCCATCATCTCTGGTATTGGCACGCTCACTACTGGTCTATCCAGCTATGTAGACTCTCTTCTCAAACCCTTTGCAACCAACACCCCCAGCTATCTCCGAGACACTACTGACTTCCTAAGGAAACTACAAAACATCGATAACCTCCCCAATAACACCATCCTTGCCACCATGGATGTAGAAGCTCTATATACCAACATCCCACATGAAGACGGATTACAAGCAATTAGAAACGCTATCCCAGAGGACACCACTGCCAACCTGATAGCAGACCTATGTAACTTTGTTCTCACCCACAATTATTTCCAGTTTGAGAACAACTTATACCTCCAGATCAGCGGCACAGCCATGGGTACACGCATGGCCCCACAGTATGCTAACATCTTTATGGCTGACCTAGAACAACGTTTCCTCAACTCCCATCCCCTTTCACCCCTTCTCTACCTATGGTACATTGATGACATCTTTATGATCTGGACACATGGCCAAGAAACACTGGAGATATACCACAGAGATTTCAACAACCTACACCCCACCATCAACCTCAGCCTGGACCATTCTACACGAGAGATCCACTTCCTGGACACCACAGTACAAATCAACAATGGAAAATTAGACACCACTCTCTACAGAAAACCCACCGACTCATACAGTTACCTACATGCTTCCAGCTCCCATCCAGAACACACCTCACGATCCATCGTCTATAGCCAAGCCCTTCGATACAACCGCATCTGCTCTAATCCCACTGACAGAGACCAGAAGCTTCAGGATCTCTACCAAGCATTTATAAACCTCAACTACTCACCCGGAGAAATAAAAAAGCAAATTGAAAGAGCCAGACGAATACCTAGAAACCATCTACTTCAAGACAGACCCAAGAAAACCAACAATAGAACACCACTTGTCATCACCTACAACCCCCAACTTAAACCTGTCCAACACATTACCAAAAATTACAGCCTATACTGGAACAGGATACCATACTCCAAGAGGCTCTGGGAGACAGACCCATAGTCTCCTATAGACAACCACCTAACCTCAAGATGATTCTTACCAACAACCACAGGACATACCACACTAATACCAACCCTGGTACCTTCCCTTGCAACAAACCCCGTTGCCAGCTTTGTCCACATATTCATTCTGCTGATACCATTATTGGACCTAACCAAGTGAGTTATAAGATCAAGAACACATATTCCTGCGCATCCAGAAATATAATTTATGCTATCATGTGCCGAAAGTATCCGTCTGCTATGTACATTGGACAAACATCTCAGACACTTCGCCAAAGGATTAATGCCCACAAAACAGATAGACAAGATCACAAAGAAAAACCAGTTTCTTGCCATTTTAACCAGAAAGGACACTCTCTCAATGACTTAATCACCTGCATTCTGCTACAAAGACCTTTTACATCTGCACTTAAAAGAGAATCCTCTGAACTGTCATTCATGTTAAAATTCGACACTCTCCGGGAAGGAATGAACAAATACGCAAACTATCTTACCCATTACCAAGATAGCTTCCCCAATTATCACCTCTAATACCATTAGCTCACAGACATCCCACTCTCCCCACCTCTAATATCATCAATTCACAGACACTTACCTTCCTTCCTTCCTTCCCCCCCCCCCCCCGCATCCCCCTCCTGTTCTGTAATGTGATTTGTCCTTTTCATATGTGTTCATTTTTTTAATTGTATCCTTTGGTATATATGGTTGTGACTATTTTCTTCCACTATTTGATCTGAGGAAGTGGGTCTGGCCCACGAAAGCTCATCACCTATTAAACCATCTTGTTAGTCTTTAAAGTGCTACATTGTCCTGCATTTTGCTTCAGCTACCCCAGACTAACATGGCTACATTTCTATCACCAATGAACTAGAGCAGTTTTTAAGATTTCTCTCAGGGAAGCCGACAGCCATGCTGGGGCACTGGGCAGCGGAGGTGGGGGACACTGGCTTCATGCTCCCGGAAGGTGTAGGGCCTTGGGCAGAAGGAGCAGGGCTGGGGCAGCCAGCCCTCAGCACCATCCTGACCATGGTGTGCTACCCCATCCCCCAGCCCGTAGAGCTGCTCAGAGTGCTCCGCACAGTACTGGTGCAATTTAAAGGGCTCAGGGCTCTGCTGCCACAGGAGCAGTGGCAGCACAGCCAGAGCCCTGGGCCCTTTAGAATCACAGGGCTGCAGGGTAGTTGCTCCCTTTGCTCTCCGGTTCTCCACTCCCTCCCCCATCAGCAGGCCTGATTAGTTTATGTCAGAGACTACCCGGGCATCCGGAAAGCACCAGTGCAGGGGCACTATAAAGAGGGACTTAGTCTACTTTTGTATTTCTTTCTATCTCCTGAACTGCATTGTTTCTTAGCCATAGTCCAGGACTAGGCCTAGAGCACTGTTTCTGAAAGTGGTCTGTGAAACCTGGAAGTGGTCTATGGGAAACCTGTTAACTGGCCGCTCCAGTATGTTTACTTTCTCCGGCTCTCCTTGGTTGCAAATGGCGAAACAGAGCCAATAGGAGCCGCAAGGCTCCATGACCATGGCGCTGGAAGGTAAACACATCGGAGCAGCCAGTTAACAGGTTTCTCAAAGTGGTTTCATGGGCCACATTGAGAAATGCTGTCCTAGAGTTTTGGATTAATGATTTTTTCAGTATGGAGATACTAATTTAATCGTTTTATTAACACCGAATATTTTAGTTTGTCTTTTTAACACACTGCATTGTATAAATGTAACACATTGAATGACATCAGAAGAAAGAATTGGATATGTTAATTACAGTAGCTCCAGTGTTTTTATGGAGCTATATGGAATAGTGCTGATTGTAATAACCCCTATGGAAAAGAGATCACGAGAAATGAAAATGCACTATGCGTCTTTAAATTGCAGCACTGAAAGCAATCAGGAAGAAATGAGTTTTCTTGAAGTCTAAAATTAACTGAAAAAAACTTAATAATTGTCATAATGCCTGCCCGAAGTAAAAGCAGGAGACACTTTATATGACAGGAATGTAAATAACTCTTAGATTTAATTTGTAATTTGTGGATAAATTAGATCCATTGCGCCTATGCTGTGACTCAGCCTAACCAAAACCGCAGAACCTATGTGACTACTTCAACATCTAAAACACTGCTCCTACAAACAGATGCTTATGGTCATGTGGGGTCCTGCTTTCATTATCAGCTCATGTAGATAAATAATATAGTAACTGGCACTTACATACCACTTGTTTTCAAAGTACTGTACAAACATTTACTAGGGGTGCATCTACACTGTACTATTATTTCAAGATAACTAGCATTATTTTAAAATAACAATGCAAGCCTCTACACGGCGATTCCATTATTTCAAAATAATTTCGAAATAACGATCAGCTTATTCCGAAATCTGTAAACCTCCTTCTATGAGGAATAATGCCTATTCTGAAATAGCTATTTCAAAATAAGGCATGTGTAGATGCTCCAGTGCTGCTATTTTGAAAAAGCCCCTCATCAGAGCCATTTTAAGTTATTTCTCCCCGGTGCCTCCTGGGGCTCTAAATCGAGATAGCACGTCCACATTAGGGAAGCCTGTTGCCGGCAAGAGTGAGTCTGCTATGCTTCACACATACAGAGTTCTTCCGCAATTGACCCCTACAAAGCCTGCCTCGGACTAATTTTGAAGCTTCCCTGCAGTGTCGACATGCTATTTCAAAATAAGCTATTTAGGAATAATTATTCTGGAATAGCTTATTTCGAAATAAGCATGCAGTGTAGACGTACCCTTAGCCTCATAGAAACCCTTTTGATAGTCAGATGGTGCTAATAATATCTGGCTGAAGGGGAACCTAAATCACAGTTTGATTACATGATTTGCCTGAGGTTACCCAGAAAAATCAGTAGAAGAGTTGGGAGGAGAACTTCTGATACCTGGTACAGTGATCATTCTTTATGACTGTGCCAACATTCCAGAAGGTCAGAGCAAAGAGTTTTAGAAGTAGGAACCTGAACTTAGGCTCCTAGTTAGCACCAGATCAGCATTTCGAGCAAAAAGGATGAAGAAAGACTTTCATAACAATTTTCCTTCAGTACTATTCCACTTATGTTTATAAAAATATTGTTGACCCCTAAAAAGAGAAGCACATAAAATATTCTCAGGGGTAGAAATTACAATCTGTGAGGCTTATTTTATCTCTGTGCAGACCCGAGTGAAATACATTTAGCATAACAATGGGTGGATTTCATTTCTCAGTATATCATTGCTTTGTATATCACCAAAACTTTCACGTCAGACAGTAAATTGTGATTATTCAGATTGAACTATCCCCATAAAAAGTACATTTGTGACTTTGTTCCAAACAGCTCAACTGTATATTTTAGTTTTAGTTTCTAATGCATGGCACTGCAATAAATGGATTTCACATTAATTTCTGATGGCCCATTGAGAAAGTTAAATTTAAGGCCAACGAATAATTGACTTGTGGAAATATGAAGTGCTATTAGAATTTGACTATAGGTTAGGATTTTGTGATTTACAACAAGACAGTTTCATCTGGTATTTGGGTTACATTTTATTTTCTTTGGACTATTTGTTGCTAACAATTGAATAATTGTTAGTATGCCAAGAAGGTGAGATTAGAGAAAAGTTGGCTGTGCTTTTGAACTTCTATAGAAATAGCATCAGTTCTATAGTTTTAAATTTAAAAAAATGTAAAATGTTTTCTGAGTAAAAGCATGCCCCAAAGTATCTTTAGTTCTCTGTGTCTTTCCCCTTCCCCATTGGACCCACACTTATGGTTTCAAACATTTAATTTTTTTTCTGCTTGAAGAAAGTTCTATTTAATGACATCAAGACAAAGGGCATGAACCCTCTCCATTCTACTAGTTTGATGGTAATGTGACTTCACTCACTTTAACTGAAGTATGCTGATGGAAAACGGGTGTAGCAAACTGGAGAATCCCAACATTCCCAGCCTAACAGTTGGAACATGATCCAGGAAAGAATGAATCTATCAATCTATGTAGGCATTACCAAACTCATCACTGTGGCATCTAGCAGACAGCTGACACGTCTGCAATGCAGTCATATCAATCAACTGCTTTTTTTACTAGACAAAATTATTATATTTTTAAAGTATTTAGGAGCCACATCCTGAGGTTCTTTGCTCAGTCTCTATCTGAAAAAATATATTCTGTGTTCTTTTTGGAATAAGAACTGAGGATGGATCTCAAGGTTTATCCCTGTGGAAGTTTCTGGGGTAGATCTTCAGCTGGCAAAAACTGTCAACTTAATTGACTTCTATTTATACCACCTGAGGATCTGCCCCTTGTCTGAATAAGAACTTCAGGGTTTGCCTTGTCCAAACTGGAATAAAGTCTGTGATTTCCATATAAGAGGCTGCTCCCCTTAAGCAACCTGAAATTAAAACTGAGCTATATCCTGAACAGGTGTATATAAAGATGACTTTAATAAATTAAGTTTAAACAGCTTCCCTGAATGTATTTGCTTAGTATAGCTTATTATCTTTAACTGCTCTAAATATGCTCCACCGAGCCAATTAGCATGTAACTCCTGCCAGTACAAGTGGACTGCGAGAAAGGCTGGGTTCAATATCTAGAAGTTTATTTTCCATAATATATAATCAAACTGGCTGGAGCCCCCACCCAGTAACCTGTGAAAATTTCACTCTGCTCACTCTGTGCCTCAAAAGGCAATTCTCCCTCTCACTTGAGCACAGAGTCTGAGGTAGAAAGAGTTTAATAAAAGTAACCCAAGCATTAATCTAAGAAAAACAACACCTGCAGTCAGGCTGTCCCTAGGAGTGTGCAGGGGGGGGGCTGTAGCAAACCCCTCCCCGCTGTGTCCCAGGCATGTAGCCCAGGGCAACACCCCCACTGTAGGCTCTGCCTCTGCCTCACCCCTTTCCCAAGGTCCTGCCTCTACTCCACCCACTTGCCCAAACCCCCTCCCCCGAGCAATGTGAGTTGGAGGATTACTGGGGGGCCTGGCACGAGGGGGCAGTAGGGGTCAGCCCCTCACCATGGTGGCAGGAGCCAGAACCACCCGGCAGCATGCTCTGTTCCAACCCACTGCCCCCTCTCAGCCCTCTGCACTTCACTGCAGCAGCGGGGGAGTGCAGCACCCTGGTCCTCATGAGTCCTATCCATAGGACAGTTGAGGCAGCTGCTGCAGGGCCCCCCAAAGTGTGGGACCTGCAGCTGCCACCCCGAACCATCCATGGGCTGGCTCTGCATGCACTATCCATAATTTTAAAAAACCATGAGACCCACCCCAGAGTCCACTTTGCAGTTTCCTTTGCTTCAAGTTCCTGAATCCAACACTCCAACTCCTGTAGCGTCTTCCCCCTCCTTAACACCCCACTCATAGTTGTATCTGGTCAGTGCAGACCCAGAGTTGATAGGTACATCACCATGAAGTCTCCCCTTGTTATACATGGTGGGGGAGCGAATGCTGCTATGCTTGCTGCTCCTGCCAGCTGCTCTACCAGCCACCCCCTGCTCCCACAGGCCATATGCTCGCTGCTCCCAATGGGCTGTCTCTTAATGATCTGTGGAGTCAGGCAGAATCCCAGTCCTGCCACAAGTGATTTCAGCTTTTAGATAGAAACCTAGTCCCATGGGTAATGCATGTCGGGCATGAGGGGAGGCAAATGCCCTATAATACCCTGGGCAAGAGGAATAAGAAGCTGGCCAGCAACTGGTGGGGAGGAATTGTGTATGGGCAGGGCCAGCCTACAGCATTTTGGCACCTGAGGAGGGGAGCTCAAATGACGCCCCCATGCCCGCTCGCTTGGGCCAAAACTTTGAAAGGTCTCAATTCTGCCTTCTTCCTGTTTTACTCCTCTCATGGTACTGCAGAGAGAATACATAAGCACCAGCAGCAGACACAATTTTCTAAACTCTGGGTCCTAGTGGCCCTCTCTTCCCCCACAGTCTGGCACCTGAGGCGGCCACCTCAGTTTGCTTCACGGTAAGGCCAGCCGTGTGTGTGTTGGGGGGGAGAGGTGTCTGAGCCTCCTTGCAAGCAATCTCCAGCAGCAATGGGGCAAGTGGAACCATGGCCCCAGGTCTCTGCGCTCCTTCAGCCATGTCTAGAAGAAGAGTGATGAGGCCGGGGAGCAAAGTGAGCTGGGGCCACATTGCTCCGCTTGCCCTGCCAGTGCGTGCAGGGAGTCGTGTCCCCTGCTACCTGCACTGGCCCTGTGAGGCCCTCAGGCCCCGTGAGGCCCTCAGGCCCCATCCCTCAGGGGAGGGGAAGAGGTGAAGTGAGGGCAGACTAAGGGCAGGGAAGAGGTGGGTCTTGGGGCAAAGGCAGGCTGCCTCATCCCTTCACCAGGCTGGAAGGGTTACATGGCAAGTGGCCCTCCCTGTCGTCCCCCCCTCCACCAGTCACCTCTGCCTGATCCTGGCACAGGTATAATGTGTATTCCAGGAAATAGCAAATGCTAGGCATGGAGACATAATGAGCCATATTCTCAGTGGCCTCAACCCAACTTCTGGATTTGCACGTGCGAGGTTGGAGGGAGAAGGAGAATTTGCCTGGATGACAGCTCCCAGGCTTCTTCCTGCACAGCTGCCATTTGCATCCCACTGTCAGCGTTCTGGGGCATCCATAGTTTCTTATCCACGTACTTGTGTGTGCTGTTTGTGGTACGCAGATTTAAAGTCTGCTTTTCAAAACAGGTCCAATAGGGCTGAAATGTAATAGCCTGGGTAGGACTGTGCAGAACTAGTACATGCTACTGACAAGTACAATTGTTAGGTTAAATATCTTACAAATACAATTTAAATACATTAAGGGTTGATGTGAAAGAATAGGGTACTGTAGTACAAAGACTGAAAGGACTGAGGTGGATCTAGCCTGCTGGCTTTGTAGTTGCACAATACTCTCACTCTCCAAGGAGGGAAAAGGATTTGTTTCACTTCTGAGCATCTCCTAGAGGCTGATTCTGATGGCATTATGTCAGACTTTGAGATGGTTTGGTTCTCTCATTTTCAGGCTCCAGGGAAGCTCAAATCAGCATCTGCCCAGGGAGGCAGAAGCTTGAAATTCCAGCTCGAATCCTGATGTAAAATGTTCATGTTTACTTCGATGGGAGCAGGATTGGGCCTTTTAAAAGGCAACTGAAAATGAGTGAAATCCTGGTCTCTCTTGGCCAGGGTGTTTCACTGGTTAGCCTGGAATATAAAACTTCGCAGCTCCACTTTAATTGTCACTGCTTTCAGGAGGTGCTTTTTGATCAGCAAAGTGACAAAAGATAGCCAGCGCTCAGAACACATGAAAAAGAACAGGAGGAGAACTTTCCACTGACTACAATCCAAGCTGGACTGGGCACTACAACTGTCCACTCACCGTTAGCTCCCGGAATGCTTCATTTAATTCTTAAGATTCACTTTGTTCAGCCTGATTCTTCACCTCCTTGCTCCTGGTGGAATAACCCACACCTGCGCAAAGTGAACATAACACACTGGCACATCCAAATGGCAGCAATTTACCCCCACTTTACTCAGCAAATCTTTATCCTTCAGCATTATTACACCTATCTTAACCACTGCTGTGTGAGGGGGTTACTAATCCATTATCTTAACATGAATTTACAATACATAAAAAATTACTCCCGGGCCAAAAGGAAGTTACAAGCACAGTGCAACTACTTAATCCTGCAAATTCCTTTGTATTTCGGTGTCTATATTTAGAAATCACCTCTCTCCGTGTTTTGCCAGTTTATTCTTATTCTTTACAGTAGAGGAATTTGTTTTTGTTAGAGTACCTGAATAGCATAATGAACAGGAGAATCGTCATGTGCCAGCATGTAGTTTTATCAGAAATGTCAGGGCCTTGGGCAAGGTAAGGGGGGCTCCGGGCCACAGGGGATGGGGTGAGTCTGGGCAGACAAAGTAGGCAGACAAACCAATTCAAAAAGAGAGGATGATATTGTGGAATAATCCACCTCTGTTTAAATCCACATGCTTTTCCACTCTTGCAAACTGCTACTACACACTGGCTTTCACCCTCATTAATCTTTAAGGTCTTCTCTAAAGGATCCAGTATTTTGAGGTAATACGTCAAACTTTGTGAGACCAATTTTCAGAGTGGATGAGCACCTGTAACTCTCATTGTGGTCAATGGAAACTGCAGGTGCTCAGCACCTTTTAAAATCAGACCTGGCATTTAAAGCAAAATCTGACTTCTCATAAGAAAGAGTAAAAGAAGAAGGAGGGGGAGAAACCCTGTCCAAATCTTAATGCTCAATAGCACATTTGTGACCTGTTGGGAAAACAGTAAATCCATTGATCTCATTGGATCCATTAATACTTCTCGGCCCTTGATTCCCACAGGACAAAATAAGATGAACATATCAGAACCAAGAAATTATATATCTTGGGATCAATAGAGTGCTGACTACATGACGGAATTTCTCATGAGAAATTCGTTTTTAAGAACGTGTTCCAGTGACTAGTATATCAAATTTACCATATATGTGCCCAGATGTCCCCCACAGTTTCTATTAGCCACAATAAGTATGTTTTTACAATATATTTTCATTTATTGAACTACTTGGTGGCAAAAAAATGTGTGTTTTGTGACCTCATTTCCCCTCATATTGGGAGCGAGTGATTTCTTTGATCGTTGTTCATTCATATTTTTATCTCCACAAGAATCTATATATTAAGAGAAGTCTGTGCAGCTTCTTGGTGATGCAGGACCACTAATATCTTGTGCCAATTTGTGTTTTCATTTTCTTCTTCCTTGAGTTAGACTTTACTTCAAGAAAAGTGATGATCAGGTCATTGGGATGCATTATTATGTAATGATATTTATGAAAGCTGATACTGTCTTACCTCCTCTGTGCAATCTCTTCTTGTCACTTTCTAATCCTCCCAAACTCAGTCATACAAAGGTCTAGGGTGCACTTTTGAGATATTAAGATGTCTTTGCAGAATTGGCAAGTCCACAAGAAAGGTGCTAGGAAAAGTTTGGATAATGTTCTCTACCTGACAATGTTCTCTACTTGATAATTATGAATCAATCACAGAATCATAGAACTGGATAGTCCAGTCCCCTGCACTCACGACAGGGCTGAGCACCATCTAGCCCATCCCTGACAGGTGTTGTCCAACCTGCTCTTCAAAAAAATCTCCAACGACGGAGATTCTACAACCTCCTCAGGCAATTTATTCCAGTGCTTACCCACCCTGACAGTTAGGAAGCTTTTTTTAATGTCCAACCTAAGTCTCCCTTGCTGCAATTTAAGCTCATTGCTTCTTGTTCTATCAAATAATGTATATAATGGGAGTCCCATGAGAATCCCACTAGAGACAACCAAACAGCTAACATTTGGGCTGGACTATGCCAGGGATCCTGGTTCATACATCCACATGCACAATGCAAGGAAGATAAAACAATGCACCTTAGTCAAGAAAATTACTTTCTATGTTAAGAAATTGAAACAAAAACATAACACCAGAGGAAAAAAGTGTCAGAACACATGATGATTGTAAGAAAATCGGTTTTCAGCACTTGTGCATAGACACGGTTGGTGGGCATTTTTTCCCTCCTTTTTTCCCCAGTCCTTTAGGAAAGATAAATTGCATGCAATAAAGGAGATTCAGAATGCTGATGAAATGGAGGAAACAGAAAAGTGGAGATTTGTCATCTTTCTTCTAGGGACAGTCTGATTAGGTCAGTTTCAGAATGCCTTGTAACCTTCATTCTACCTCCTCCGGGACATGAGCAACTACAGTAGGGTGAGGTTGCTGGACTTCGCAACTTTGTGGTTGTTTGGATAGTCACCTGACTATTCTGTTTAGTGTTCTGCTTAATGACAGTCTGCATATAGGTGTCTATATTATGGAAATCATGGACCACATGATAGGCAGCATCCTGGCCTAAGTGGCAGATAATGTTTTGCCAGTCTGTTCCCCTCTCATCACTGTCTGCAGTTACCTTTCCTTGCTCTAGAATAAGGAGGTCAGCCAGACCCACACAATTAGAGGAGATTGTATAAGGTTGACCTTGTACCCTGTCAAGTCCTTTCATGTGTGGGCAGTCTTTATCAGTAGCAGCATAGAAAACAGATTGAGAGACATGCTTATAGGTGTGAGAATGAGATTGTTAAGAATTTTTTTCCTGACTCTCCACAAACTAAGCTAGTTCCTCTGCCACTTGGGTGAACTTAGGTTATCCCCCACTCCTATCTAGCAGCCCATGGTTTCTTCCTTTATCTTGACTTCTGCTATTTTCATTCTGTGATGTCTCTACTTTTGCACTATTGGGAGTGGATTGTGTGTGGATCACTAACTTTTGGACAGGTCAGCTCTCTCAGCCTGAGCACCACTAGAAGGATACTAATAAGAGGAAACGAATACATCAAAAACAATTCTCGCTTTTTCACTCCTTACCTCACTCCCAGGCACACTGCTTTCTTCTGCTCTTGTCATTGCTGCCCTTTCTCACTCTGTGTTTATACTCTGATTTCTGTAAATGGTACTATACCAAGAAGAGATGAAGATTGACTTTTTAGGTCTGCTGGTCTGTTGGAGTTGCCTGAACAAGTCAGAGTGGAGCCTGCAATTCAAAAGGGGCAACACAGAAAAAAATAATGACCATTATAAAATGTGCAAAATTGTTTCCATTTTTAAAAACAAGGTTAAGTGTTGGAAGAAAAATGAGCAGGCTGTAGTGAATGCACCCATGAAATTTGAAAATGGCTCTCTGAATGTTGAATCTGATCCCTGGGGTATCCACTGACATTGTCCACTGTCTGTTGCTGAAGTTTGGTTTAGGAAGACAAGTAAGATCTAGGGAATATGTATTTGCTGAATCCTTGACTGAAGGTGAGGTGCAGAAACCTGTAATAACTGAGCCTGTGGAGGTAGCAGCTTCATTTGACACAGCAAGATCACAGGGTGTGCTGAGGGTTCCTTCAATATTTTTTCATGCAGCTGGGAAATGTCTAAGATCATGCGCGTACACCTGCCACACAGTCTTCTATCAACCTGCAAGGATTTCTTGCTAAAACTTCACACTTGCTTCAGTTTATAGATAAAGGACTGTGCAATGCAACCCAAGTCCTGGTTTTTCATGAAATCTGTAGGGGAAAATATCTACAACTAAATCACATGAGTTTCACATAAAATGATAGGTGTGTGCGGAGGCCATTAGGACAGGTTTGCCTGGGAGCTAAGTAATGAACCAAGCTTCTGTCTCCAGAGACCTTCACTCTCCCTGGATAACTAGAGCTGCAACCTGTACTGGAAAAAAAAAAAGAGAGAGACTTTCATTCTACTTTCACCATTAAGGGAATTTCACAGTACCCAAGTTCACTTCAAATAGCCAATTCCATACCCCTAAAATAGCCAAGATTACCAGTGAAGAAAGTGGAGTTTCAATGGGAATTTTGTCTGCTTGTCGGACTGATGTCTTTGTGAGTTCCCCTTTACTGTATACATAGTGGAACCTGAGACACCATTGCTCATAAAATCCTATGCTTGTTGTATATTACCCAGACAGATTGCATTTGTTATTCATTTATCACCATCAATGTGGGTTGGCCACATCACTTGCAATTGGACAGCTGCATATGTCTCAGTTGTGTTGGCACAAGAGTCTCTGGGGATCTAATTTGGCCTCCTTTATTACCAATGATGATCCATGAAAAGGAAACAGCCCATTTGGACTCTCTGAGCCCAGACTATGTTCACAGGACTGGCAGTTAGAAAAAACAGCCTTGTACAAAATGAGCAAATTGATTTGGAATCAGTCAGCTACAGTCAAAATGGTACCCCCACAATAACATTTCTACAGTCATTGTACTGTAGGGATCTGCCAGGGCAGGAAGCAAGTACTGTGTCCATTGGAAACCTGAGAATCTCCTCATTCCCTGGGATAAAGCTCCTACTTTTAGACCTGATGGATTACAAGTTAACAGACATTAAAGCTATCACGGGTGCAGTGACCAATATTGTCCATTCTGTGGCTCAGATCACTGTTACTTTGCAGAAATTAGTAAAAATTTATCTGTCAGGAAGTTGTGAACAAATTTTTCAAAACAGTGGCAGTTTGAAGCTGCTCAGATGTTCAGTTTGTGCGATGAAATCTTAGTGGAAATAGCTTAGTACGGAAGTTCTCAAAGTTGGGCAAAGGACAACTAGTTGTCTCTGTACCTTTTGCTGGTAGTCACCAGAGAGCAAGCTGCTAACATGATACTCAATCTGTGTAGGCATTTTTGACCCTATCAAGTTTTCCAAATAAGCAGTTGCTGTATTTGCCACAGGAATGTTAAGAAATTGCAAATAGGATTAAGTTCCACACTATGGAGAAGTTTCCAAATTGTTGGTGAGTAAAGAGTGTGCAAGGGAAACAAATAAATGTGCATGATAAAATTAATAGATTTGTAGTTTGTCATGTGGATAGCATTACTGTATAATGTGGCTTTATGCTGGAAATATGAAACAGATACTGAGATCTTGTGCATACAGACCATAAGGCAACATTTTTGGAAGCCAGATTTGAAAATTAGGTCAGGATTTTTTTTTTTTTATAAAGTCCAAATTTTTATCAGCTATTCATTTAAAAGTGCTTGACTGTATTAGGGAACACTGTTTTTGTTCGGTTCACAGAAAGTATATTCTCTTAATAGTTTTTTTCTTTAAGCATAATTAATATAATTGAGTCCTGTTCTATAAATGTTTCATTTAAATATGTTGCATTTATTATGTAAAGTATTTGTTTGAAATCCTGTATAGCACTTACATTAAAACCATCACTCTCTATGGGTATGTCTACACTACCCCCCTAGTTCGAACTAGCGGGGGTAATGTAGTCATACGGAGTTGCAAATGAAGCCCGGGATTTGAATTTCCCGGGTTTCATTTGCATAAAGCCGGCCGGTGCCATTTTTAAATGCCGGCTAGTTCGGACCCCGTGCCGCGCGGCTACACGCGGCACGGACTAGCTAGTTCGGATTAGGCTTCTGTACTCATGCAGGCATGATGCTCTCAGGCTCCTGTCCCAGGAGGGAGGAGAACTGCAGGAATGGGACTCCCTCAGGAAGGGTGGTGGTGGATGCACCCTTCCCAAGAGGTTTTTCAGTCCCACCTTCACAAAGCCCTAATGGGGGATGGGATCAGCAGTGGGTTGCTCCTGGTGTGTGGAGGGGAAGGGAAGGTGGGCCTGTGGACCTCTCAAGGGCCTTGGTACCCCTGTGATTCTCTATTTGTCTCCTTCCACAGGTGGCATGGACCCCATCATCACCAGCTTTGCCACCATGAGTTTCCCCAACTGCGGAGGGGGGGGACGGGACTATTGATTGCACCCACATCCCCATTCGGGCCCCCAACCACCAGACAGCCGAATGTATCAGCCGCAAGGGGTAGTTTTCGAAGGTCCTGTGGGCTGTCACGGACCACCGTGGGGAGCTGACGGACATCTACATTGGATGGTTGGGGAAGGCACATGACACCCACATCTTTCGCAACTCCAGCCTCTACCAGAAACAGCACCCTGGCACTTTGTTCCCCCAACCGCACCATCAGGGTCAGGGACGTGGACATGCCGGTCTGTATTGTGGGGGACTATCACATGGTGGCAAACCCAGCTGCCCCCTCCCAGGCAGGATGCAGAGCCTCTTAAGTCCCATCTGGGTTGTTCCCCCCCTTACCTGTTACCATCTCCAGGCCAATAGCATCCCCTGTCAGCAGGACAATAGGGCCCAACAGCCAAGTCAGTAATCCAGGCTAATGGGATGGGTTGGAGGATCCGGGCCCTCCCTTTCCACTGGGTCCCAGCCAGGGTCCTGTGAGTGGTGGGTGTGTCCCACCACTAACTCAGTGGGGAGTCTGCCTGAAACACTGCGAGCTCTTGGGGATTGCAGTTACCCACACTGGGCTACTTCCTACCCTGTTCAGGATTGCCGGCATTTTCCTTACCTGCGTCCTCCGAGCTGGGCCTTTCCCTGGCTAGTCTCTGCCGCGGTGTCTGTCTGCTGCTCCTCCTCCAGCCCAGAAGCCTCCCTGGCCTCTGTTGTGGCAGCCTCCTACTTCAGAGCTCTGGCAGCAGCTCCTTCCCCTGTAGTGGTCAGCCCTGACTGAGCTGCTCCCCTGGCTTTTATACTGGTGCTCCAGTTGGAGCATGCCCAGCAGGGCTGTGGTGGGGGTGTCTCAGCCATATAGGCCTGGTTAACTCTTGCCTGACTAGTGCAGGATTAGTATACCCCATCACAGGGATGCAGTATACCCCCTGCTCCGCTGGCTAATGAAGCCCTACTCAGGACACCTGGACCAAAGCAAGAGATGCTTCAATACCAGGCACAGCAGGGCCCACACTGTGGTGGAGCGAGCCTTCAGGCATCTGAAGGGGCGGTTTCCCTGCCTCCTCAGCCGCCTGGATGAGTGGAACATCCCCCAAGTGGTGGCAGCATGTTGTGTCCTTCACAATAATCGTGAAAGCAAGGGGGAGACATTCCTCCCAGGGAGTGGGGGCAGAGGCTGACTGGATCGGCAGGGCCTTTGAGCAGCTGCCATCTGGCAGGCCCATGAGGGGGTGTGCTCATCCGGGAGGCCCAGGGGGAGAGTTTTAGCCAAGGACCCCAGCAACACTCTCCCTTGGGTCCCTCCACAAAAGGCCTGTGCATTTCCCCTCTGTGCCTTTCCTCCCATACCTTCCCTTCCCCCCTTCTCCTCCCTACAGAAACAATAAATATCACTGTTTTCAAAAAATAAACTCTTTGTTTTCATTTGGGGTAAATATAACTGAGAAGGGAACTTTTAGAGGAGTGAGAAGGGTATTGGAAGGGAAAGAAAGGGGGCAGAGAGGCTCAGAACTGGGGCTGGGAGTGGCACCTGGCTCTGGTGGTCCCACTTCCTCATATGCGGGGCCCTCAGCAGCCACAGGGAGGAGCTAGAGGAAAAGCTGGAGGGGCAGGAGCTGGGGCAGGAGTGGCAGCAGGAGCAGTCACCAAGGTGGTGATCACTGCCTGTAGAGCAGCACAGATAAGCCGGTCCTGCTCCCTCATCTCCCACCAGGTCTCATGATACAGCTGCAGGCCTTCTCCATTCTGCAGTCCTGCTGCTCTATGCAGCACTGCAGGGCTTTCAGGGCAGCAGTATGCTCCCTCTGGAGGTCCTCATGGGCACCTCTGCGATTTCCTGGAGGCCCCTTATTTTGAAATAATTCAGCTACCCTGTCTACACACGCACTATTCCAAAATAGCTATTTCAAAATAGGCATTATTCCTCATAAAAGGAGGGCTGTGTAGATGCTTGCAAAGTTAGTTTGAAATAACATCCGTTATTCTGAAATAATGCTGCTGTGTAGACATGCCCTAAGGTAAATTTTTTATCCAATTTAAACTTACATGTTTAATGTTTCTTCAAGTCACCTGAAAGGAAGCAAAAAGTTGAGGCAGGTATGGTTGTGTGTGTAGACAAGGTGGTCTAGTGGCTAGACCCGTGCTGTTCAACTAGTTCTGAAGCAGTAGCCACTATAGTCCACTATAGCAGTGGTCCTTAAAGCTACTATAGTGGCTACTGCTATAGTGAACTAGCCACATTTTACTGGTCAAATTGGACACCATGGGGCTAGACCATTAAACCTGGACCCAAAAGAAACCTGGATTCTATTCTTGGCTCTATCAGGTGACTTTCAGCAAGTCACTATACCTCTCTGTACTTCAGTTTCCCTACCTGTACAATGGGGATAATGACACTTGTAAAACAGCAAGGAGTCCAGACTGTTCTTCCACATTTTTGCTGAAACAGGCTAACACAGCTGTCTCTGGAACCTTCTTTGTAAAGTGTTTTGAGATCTAAGGTTGATCTATGTAAGATCTATGTAAGAGCAAGATATTATCATTATGATGGACATTTGGGGTGTGTCTAGACTACAAGGTTTTGTCGACAAAAGTGGACTTTTGTCGACAAAACTAAACCTGCGTCTACACTGCTGCTGAGTTCTGTCGACATAACGTCGACAGAACTCAGCAGTTTTGTCGACGCTGGTAAACCTCATTTTACGAGGCATAACGCCTTCTGTCGACAGAGTTTTGTCAACAGAAGGTGTTATTGCATCTAGGGTTGTGTCTAGACTACAGGGTTTTGTCGACAAAGCAGCTTGCTTTGTAGACAGAACTTAATGTAGTCTAGACGCTCTTTGTCAACAGAAGCTTTGTCGACAGTATCTGTCGACAAAACTTCTGTCGACAAAAGCCTGTAGTCTAGACGTACCCTTGGAGCCAGAGTGCAAGGAATTGCTAGGAGGTATGCTTTATTGAAACCAGGATTTTGATAGACTATGTCTACACTAGAAGCAACTATCCAGTAGAGCTATATTTCCATTCTATAACAGCAAAGGGCTTTTAGTGTAGACATGGCTCATACCAGCAAAATTGAACTACTGTCAGCAGAGTTTATTCCAGCCCCAAACCTCAAGTGAACCCCCAGTTTTGCTATTATAGCAGTGTCTACACTAGGGATTTCTGCCAGCATTGCTATGTTCATGAGGGATCACATATTTTCATGCACATGACCGACATGTCTATGTTGGCAGAAGTTTACAGTATTCCATCACAGTGGTGTTACCATAGAGTTGCGAATCAGTTGTTGGATCTGTGTTCTGGTTTGTCAAGATCATTGCATATAAGTAGCATTTGCAAATATATTCTCCACTTTATGTAACTGGCCCATATTTTGTTTGAAATAGCACTGTTTTTGTGCAGCAGGTTGAAGACTAAACACTAGTGGCTTTTTTAGCCTGGGGGGGGGGGGTTTGGAATTGGCATGTTTTACTATGGGGGGAATTGGCATGTTTTTCCTGCACACGTGGGTTCAGTAACAAAGCAGTTACTATGTGCTAGGATCAAATATTTCGATAGAAATAAAGTGTGAACACTGAGATATTATGCATTAGTCAAATGTTTAACTGTGCCAGGGAACAGCTAGGCCTGATGGAAATATTTCAGATTTCAAAAATGTTCTATACCAAATAAAACATGTTCTGATAAATTAACCCCATTTTCCAACCAGCTCTAGTGACAGACGATATCAGTGGGGGCACTCCAGCTGTGCTATGAACGGGAGGGAGCATCTGCCAGGCAGTTATCTATAGGAAACCCTTAACTAGGATTCACTCTTGCCATCCCTTGATCTGCCAGGAACCAGACTTTTTTTAAAAAAAACCTTCTTATCTTGCTACACTGTCCTTTTCTCCCCTTTGACATTTTCAGAGGAACTAGTTGCTGAGAGCCCTGACGAGCACAGTCGCTTAGCCCCATCCTCCTATTGGTTCCAACAGTAAGAGCAGACTCCTGTGCCTGCATAGAGCCTCACTGACTTCCAAGAGACTCTGCAACACCCCACACAGATCTGAGCTATCCATTATTTGTAAAAACATTGACTAGCTGGCAGTGATTTACACTGAGCTAGCATCTTTCCTCCCACATACTTCCATGGGGTGTGGCAAGCTCACTGGCAAGATCGGAGTATAGGAATTGCTTCACTCACAACTGAAATGCAGCTCCTTCTGGGGTGAAGCGCTGCAGCTATTTAACACATTATAGCTGTGCAATGGACAGTGTAGGACAGGAAGTGTAGAATGTTATGTCCATTAACACTGTCATATAGGGAGGATGGATACCACTAATGGCCCAGGGGACTGAATTCTCCATCGTTATGTATTGGTTCTGCGGCTGGAACTTCAGAAAGGCAATTCATTTAGGCAACGTTTCTGAATCTTTTGGCCTGTTGAGTTGTTCTGTTTGTAACTTTTTGTGCCAAACCCATAGCCTAGGATGGATGACTCATAGATGCAGCTGAATGAATACAAATATTAGTACAGATCATACTGCGGTGCAGTAATACTCACACGGCAGCAGGGAACAAGACCAGATTCCTTTTGTATCCTCACAGGATTTCCTCTGAGATTCTCCATGGGGGTGCGAGTGGGGGGAGTTCTCTGACATATGGGAAGAGCAAGGGGTCAGAGCTACTGGAGCGTCATAGACTACAAGGGAACACAGAAGCCACGTTCCTTTGCAGGAAGTCTGGTGGCCATGATCCCTGGCAAACTGGATCCACTGCCAGTAACTCTCTTGCTTGTGCCTTCCCTCAGAACCACCTTACGGGGAGCTCCAGGGTGGAGGGGCTCCAAGAGAATGGAATTATATCCCTGAGTCCCCTACTCATTCCTGGCATACTCTCTTCCCAAAAGAGTATGGAAAGCCCTCCTCTCAGGGCCATAGCAAAGCTTCAGAAGACCCTGGTGCAATAATATGATATGGGACCTCTTCCCAATTCCAAAATTTTAAATTTTGCTTTCTTTTAATCTCTTGGAAAAATCAGAAGACAGGCCTCTTATCCACAAATACAGAAACACACTTTGCAGGCTCACGTGGCTATCCAAAAAGTTCTGCATACGTATTTATACAAAATGCTCACTGGCAGTGAGGTAGTACTACATGTTATAGTGCAGAAGTTCTGCAGAAATTATGTCAAGTTAGCATTTCTAACACGAGAGTGTCTCCAAAATCTCTCACTTGGGACATCAAAAGGAGACAGCACTAATACTCAAAACTTTTCATCTGACTGAAAACCTGCATACTAGCAAATACAAGACTTCACCTGTTAATAATAAATACACACTTAATTTCACCATAAAATCCAAGAAACTCAGCTGTTACATGCTAACTTTCGACTAAGTAGCAAGGCACATCCAAATCTCACATGAAGTTAGTCAAACAGTCCACAAGTTTGAGTCACCATTCTGTTACTCCAGTTTCAAGTTGAACTACAATAAACACAGTTACACTGTTGTATAAAGGAATAATGCAATGGAGATTCAAGTCCCAACTCTTTAAATCTCCGCTATTTTACCTATGCAGCAAAACATGCAATGTGAGCACAAAGAGTATTTGGCTTGCAAATCATGTGGCTGGGCACCAAATGAAAACAAGTGTAGTCATATACAAAACACTCTGGCTGCGTCTAGACCGGCAAGATTTTGTGCAAAAGTGGCCGCTTTTGTGCAAAATCTTGCTGCCTGTCTACACTGGCCATGAGTATTTGCGCAAGAACACTGACTTTGTACTGTACAAAATCAGTGCTTCTTGCGTAAATACTCTGATGCTCCCACTCAGGGATAAGTCCTCTTGCGCAAGTATTCTTGCGCAAAAGGGCCAGTGTAGACAGCCAAGTTAATTTCTTGCACAAGAAAACCAGATGGCTAAAATGGCCATTGGAGCTTTCTTGTGCAAGAGAGCATCTACACTGGCACGGATGCTTTTGCGCAAAAGCATCCGTGCCAGTGTAGATGCTCTCTTGCGCAAATACTTTTAACGGAAAAAATTTTCTGTTAGAAGTATTTGCGCAAAATCTTGCCAGTCTAGACGTAGCCTCTTGAAAATGTGGTGTCTCAGTCACAGAACACAAGGATCCAAACTGCCTCACAATAAACCAATGAACAAAACCCCAAGGCTACGACTAGACTGGCATGATTTTCTACAAATGCTTTTAACGGAAAAGTTTTTCCATTAAAAGCATTTTCGGAAAAGCGCGTCTAGATTGGCACGGATGCTTTTCCACAAAAGCACTTATTGCAGAAAAGCGTCCTTGCCAATCGAGACGTGGTTTTGCGCAAGAAAGCCCCGATAGCCATTTTCGCGATCGGGGCTTTTTTTTACGCCAAAAAAAAAAAAACCTACCTTGTCTACACTGGCCCTCTTGCACAAAAGCATTTGTGCAAGAGGGCTTTTGCCTGAACGGGAGCAGCATAGTATTTCCGCAAGAACACTGACAATCTTACATGAGATCGTCAGTGTTCTTGCGGAAATTCAAGTGGCCAGTGTAGACAGCTGGCAAGTTTTTCCACAAAAGCAGCTGCTTTTGTGGAAAAACTTGTCAGTCTAGACGCAGCCCAATAGTATATTGAAACAACTATACTCAGCGCTTTTCAAATACCATGATAGCTAATCCATTTGACGTGCTATCTAAATCAAACACTTATGGAATGTCTGCTTCCGGAATATAGAAATGTTAACTGACCTAGATAAAATGCCAGCCCTCCCCACCAGCTGTAACATCTTCCATGTATCTCTGGGCATGTTTTCACTACCTGTTGGATCAAATTTATTGTATCTAGCATAGATGCGATAAATCAATAGCCCAGCACTCTCCCATCAATTCTGGTACTCCACCAAAACAAGAAGAGTAAGCAGAGTGGACAGGAAAGCCTCAGCTGTCGACTCACCATGGTGAAGATACTGTGGTACACAGACCTAAGTATGTTGACTTCAACTATGTTACTCACATAGCCGAAGTTGTGTAATTTAAGTCGACAGCCTGAGGTCATGTTGATAAGGACTTAGATACAGACACTATTCAGAGAGTGTTTGGGCCTTCGTGTCACTACATCACTAGCACCCCATTGGAGCTATGTCACTGCCTCTTTGGGGAAGGGAGAGATCTGCAAAAGGCAGAGGACATGATAATGAGGAGATATAAAAAAATCCCATGTATCCCATGGCACAATAAGAAACCATCAGACAGGAACTGTTGAAATAAGTGTTTACTATGAGGGGGGTTTCTATTCCTTCCTATGCATCTTTATCAGAATGGTTTGCTAAGTTCTAGCTACAGAACCAATCAGTGAGACCTGTGCAAATCCCTACCAAATGTAAGGGCACTGTTCAGGTCTGACCAAGGGCAAGAGATGGCTTGCAAAAGTTTCACTAGTAAATAAGAAAGAAAAAACCCAGCTTGATCTCAGCCCAGGCTGAATTTCCAGGGCTGTTACCTAGGAGGAAAAAAACTTTGTGCACCTAAACTGAACACACTGGAAATAGAATATTGGCGACACCTAGCCAACCAACCCCACATTACTATTTTAGTGTCCCTTTTCAAAGTAAAGCTTCATTTTTGTAAAAGTACAAGACCGATAAGTGTGGAGATTAACATCCCTAACCCCAGAAAAATTATTGCATGATCAGCTAATTTCCCCTTTGCTTTTACCCTCTTCTGGAGGGATCACTCCTGTATAATACTAGTAATTTTAAACTTGAACACCCAGTTCTTATACAGTGCTCTCCATCAGCAGAGCTCAAAGCCTCATACTGCGCAGGTCAGTATCATTATCCTTATTGTGACAGAATTGGAAACTGTGGCCCGAAGATGTGAAGTGACTTGCCCAAGGTCACCCAACAGGCCAGCAATTGACCTTGTTTCCTGAGTCCCAGTCCAGTGTTCTGTCCAATAAGTCACCTTGCTTTTGATAATGTACCATCACTGCCCTTTCTGCTGAGAGTGTCAAGTGTGGTGCCAACGAGTGACAATGAGGAATGTGGTTTTGTGAGGTGGATGCCCGCCCTCTAATAACCACACAGAGACCAAAAGAGCAAATTTCACACAAGCTACCAAACACCTGCCAGTAAAGCTTGGAAAACATGTGATTAAACAAATGAAACAACGTCCTTTTACTTTCCTAATTTTCTAAATGTCCAGTCATTATGCATTTATTTAGAATTCATTGCCATGTATGTATTCAGGTGAAATGTAAAGTGAACACCATAGGAGTTTGACAGTAATTCAACATTAGTTAAGCATTGGTTGACAGACGTACAAAGCAAAACCATTATTTCTCCCATACATTCTGTCATGACTTTTTTTTCCCTATTGTGGTTTTCATCCAATGAACTGCCTCTGAGCTCTATATAAAATGCTGAGATGAAAGCTTTAGCTTACATAAAATGTTAACTATTGTATGGCTATTATCGCAAAGGGTTTTCAAAAATTAGAGGTGAGCAAGAAGGAAACAATTTTGCTTACGATACAATTTTGAAAAATGTTTCTGTTTTCATTTACTCTGTGTTTATCTTACCTAGATTTCACCAGCCTACGTTTCAAGTATATAGAAATTTCAAATATAATGTCTTGCCTGGCTATATTAGTAGAAGTTATTCAGCTAGAGGGAATTAAATAAAATTCAGAATTATTTATCTGAATCCCAAATTTTATCCAAGTCAGAGTTTATTTGAAATTCATCTCCCGATCTTGTGAAATCACCAGAACTCTCTGGAAAATTGTGTCTTTAATTAGCACATTAGTATGGATAGTACGTACTGACTGCAAACACTATCAATATTGAACTAATCAGGTACCTTCCACTGAAATAAGCAGGATCTATAATTTATATAAAGGATAGGTCCATATTATTATTCTAGAGAGTAAACTTTTGAAAATACTAAACAAAAAACAATAAAAAAAATCAATGTAGATTACAATGCCACATGAGCTAAGATTGCTAAGTATGAAAAATGCTGCTTGAGAACTGATGAGAGTGTCATTTAAAGATATTTATTGTGTATATATTGATATGTGAGGTGAACACCTTTGTGTTTCGATGGTTAAAAATCTTTAATTTTCTGAATCAGTATATCTAATCTTATTAAATAATTATTGTTCAACCTCCCTCAGTATCTGATCTCTCCCATAATTTCTCATAACTATGAAAATGTAAATCGATTAAAAAAGTAAAAGATTGATATTATCCATTTAAATTATGAAAAAATCCACGCTTATTTAGATAGCACTCTACATCCATAAATCTCAAAGCAATGTAGAGGTGAAATAATATTATTCTTCCCATTGTACCAATAGGGAAACTGAGGCAGTGAGCGAGTAAATGATTTGCCCAAGCAAGCCAATGTCAAAACCAGGAATATTGCACATATCCCCTGACTTTCAGTCTGATGCCCTAATGTCTGACTTCGGTTGTCTCCCATAAACTTTGTACTGGTACAAGGAAAAGAATGTACACTTACTGTTCGGAGCTCAGTCTCAGTGGCATGCAGTAGATTGCATAGTTCAGACCTAAATTCTCTAGTGCGAAGACAAGTGAAACCAGACCCTGTGCTTCCACGAGAAACTACTGCTAGGCTATGCCTTCTGTGTTCAAATCGGGTTAGAAAGTCTTAAGTCTTCCAAGTCCTTTTGATCATGCTGGAGTTTATTAAATTTTGAATCGGAAGGGTATCTTAAATTTCAGTAAAATCAATCCCTTCTGGTATTAATTTTTAGCATTTCCCCAATATGTTTTGCTGTGTTGTTTTGGTCGTTTTCGATTATACAGATGGACAGTGCTAGTAGCTAAGATATTTGGCTGCAATAAATCTCATGATCTCTTTTTGTTTTAGCTTCACACAAAGGCTCAGTGGAACAAGAAAATCAATTAGACAAAACTGGCCAGCACAGCTAAGTGAGAAAAGTCTATTGAACAGTTAGTACAAGGGTGATCCTGGCATTCCCATTCTTTGGGCCAGTGAAGATCAGGAGCATTTTGGCATTTAATATGTTTGATTTCCAAGAAGATCAAACACAAATCATTTGTCTAGCAGTCAATAATGGAGCTTTAATGCTCTTCTTTAAAAGGCCATAGATTTTGACCACTCGCCCAGAAAATAAGTGCCAATGATGAGTGAAAAAGAGCCATGCTCTGGAAAGGAATTTGCTCCATCTTGGGGTTTTCTGTAGTCACACACATAACAAAACAAAGTGGGAAAAAATAGAGTGTAGGTTAATCTCTCATTGACCACACTTCCTACTGTCACACTAAATATTTAACTCAGTAGTACACCAGTTGATCAAATGTGTTTTTAAGGCTTGTCTATACACAAAAATGTTACTGCTTTAACTGACCCAGTATAGTTAAAATGGTACCTCACCTCCCAAGTGTGGGCACATTTATATATGGGTAAACAAGTATTTTATACTGGTAGAGCTATTTACATAACAGAAAAGAAATAAAGGTAGAGCACTGTAACACCCCATACCAATATAACTGCATTTTCACTAAGGTTGTACTAGCATAACAAAGCCAGTGTAGCCTGTAATCATAGATAATACTTAGCAACCCATGCAGTGAGCTGAGACAAGCCTAGAAAAGAGGCCATATTATGGGCTATGCCTTGGCATGATTTTAATACAAGCATGTACAGAGTGGGGAACACATAGGGTCACTGAATTTCCTTTAAATAAAAACCTTTTCAAATATTAAAATAAATAATGAAGCCAAGGAGGAAGAAAGGCTGATGAATGAACAGTGGATGGCCAAGATCCCAAAAATGCATAAAGGTGTCCTCTAAACACTTTTAAAAATATAATTTTAAATTCAAATGCAGGCTTCAGGTTGGTGGTTTTATTATATTTTTACCCCTTCCTGTGACTTTTGCCTTTTTTTTTTTGGTCAGTCAAAAATCATTATTTCCTGTAAAATTTGTGTAGCAAAATATCTCCATCTACTATATATATTTATAGAGCTTGATTCAGAACTCTTCCTAAACGGTCAGAACTAGGACCACCAAATTCGGTATACAGCTTCCTTTGATCATAACTTGAAGCAATGTAAGGGTTTGGTTATGCCAGGAAATTTGGATGTGCCTGGAATGGGATTGCTTCTCATAAAACCAAACAGAAGACACATAATCACCAAATCAAGTATAGTCCTCAAAAGTGAAATAACTGAGCAAATGTTGAAAGACTGGACTAAGATAAGCCAGAAAAATAAGATGAATCTAGAATAGGATTGCTTCTCAATAAACCTTAGAGAAAAGAGAAATTAGCAGAATTAGTTTTTGCACAGTTAAATGGATGATTAAGGTTTAAAACTAGAAGAAAAACGTTATTGAAAACCAAATTGACTACAGATACAGCAAATGTTAAAGTTTATAGGGATGAGGAAAAAATACACTTGATGGAATTCCCATTTTAAAAAGTTCACAACATTTTTTTAACAATCTCATTTTTGAAGAAAACCAAAATAAAATTAACTTCATTTTTAAAAACCCTATATTTTTGAAAAATACAATAATTTCAGTACATTTTCTTTTTATTTTCCAAAAAAACCTCTTAATTGACTCATGGACCTGAGCAACACCAAGTAAAACTACTAGTGATATAATAAATGAAGGATTAACTGCAAGTCTCTTTTTGCCTCCTATATATCGTGTTGCTTTAACTACTTAGACACCAGCTAGCTTTTAAAGACCGTCTGGAATGTATGCATTTTCCTTTCTTATTTCATATCAAACTAGTCTCCTTTTTTCACTTCCCTTCTACCTATTAGATGCCCCTCTGAATAAATTATTAACACATTTATTTAGATCATAGAAGCAAGAAAAAGAAATTAGATTAAATTGCTCCATGGCAATTTGCTCTCAAGTCATTTCTCCATGAAATAACAACCCTCCCATGTTTTATTCATCCAGGCATCACTATCTAACTCTTATCGCCATAGTTCAGTAACATTTTCATTTTGCTCAATTTACAGTTACAACTGCAAGCTACACTTGGGATGGGTGTGAGTGACTGCATATAGACACCACAATGGTCTGCATCTCAGTGATGCCTCAAATTGTCTAAGTGATGGTGTTTCAGCCAGTCAGATGCTTTGAAGCATAACAGACGGTGATTCTAGTAAGATCTAGCAGGCTTTGGTCTAAGGGAAAAAGGTTTCAGAGGGCAGTCTAAGAGAAGATACAGTGAGCTATAATGAAGAAGCTACTGCTCTTGAGAGAAGAAGTGCTCTGGGAGAAGTGGTCCCCACTGAATAAGAAGTTTCAGACAGCTGTTAGTGTTAAAGGAGAAAACTAATCGTAGTCTCTACAATGACCACAGGGTCAGCTTGAAGGAAGATGTCGGCCATGGACAAATCCATTCAGACACAGGCTCTTACTAAAGCTGCAATGTGTCCCTAAAGAAAGGTTACGCTTTTCAACACTTAAAAAGTGATATTTCCTTTTTTCCCTCAGCATTTTCGTTGAAGTAGAAAAGACCAGACAGTTGGATTTTTTGAGACTTTCCTGAAAAAAAAAATCTCACTGGAGCAAATAAATGTTGACAAATCCAGCTGTGCTAACCTTCAAGGGGTTAGTATGTGACAGCAGACTTCTGATAATGTTTGGATAGCTACATTCCACAGTAATGAGGTTGGTATAGCCAGCCTCAGAGTTCTTTCTTCTAAAATACAGACATGGAAAGATATTCTAAGGAAATTTTGTTGGGTTAGTTTAAATGAAAACTTTGTTACTCAGTTTGCAAACACTGGCATTAAAATTAGGTACTCAAATCCTGCAGCTGGGTGCTGAAGTCAGCAAAACATCCAAAGAAGTGTCTTTCTGCAGATGCTACACTACATAACAAATAATTAACAATACAGTTTTACGTATACAGATAAATAGCATCTTTGCTTAGAGGATTTCTAAATTCTTTACATCTGTTCATTAAGTCCTACCCATTTAAAATTCCTCTTTTAAGGTAACTATGCTAATTATACAACAGGGCAAAACGAGGAATAAACAGTTGAAATGTTTTTCTCGGGATCACACAAGGTTAGTCATCTCTGAGAAACTGCATTCCTGACACTAAGGGTATGTCTACGCAGCACGCTTATTTCCAAACAAGCTATTTTGGAATTTTTTTCCAAATGTATTTTGAAATAATGGAATTGCTGCATAGACACTCACATTGTTTTTTGGAAATAATGTCAGTTATTTCAAAATAACTGTGCTGTGTAGACACTCCATGTGGATCAAGCCTCTCTAGTTTAATAGCACATCAGTTAGTTGTGGTTATTCCTAGGGCATAGTGGGTGACTGCTGTTTATGGTTAGACACAACCAGATAGCATGATAGTAAATAGGACAGTCCCTGTCTACACTAAGTGCTAACTTATGTTTTACACAGTGTTAATTAACATGTGTTCTCATCTGTTGTAATTTCCTAGTGTGTACAAAGCCACAAAGAGATCGTATTTTGGAATACCACTCTGACAACAACACTTGACAATGGTCCACAATATGGAAAGTAGCCTCTTTTCCACTGTAGCTTTAATGACAGCATATCAGTTATGAAATGTGCTTATTTTTAATGCTTACCCTTTTGTTTTAATGTGGCATTAATCCTGCTCACCTGACTCACATCTGTAGTCCTTACATCCAAGATTTTGTTTTTAATTTCCAGTGTAAAGCAATAATGAAGCCAGGCTGGAATAGAATGGGTAACATTATTTCAGACAGCTAAGAATCCAGCTTGATACATTATTCTGATTTACAGTTTGGTCTCCAGATACCTTTATTTTTAAATGGATACGTCTCTGTTAAATTTGCATTTTTTGCAGGCTACACACGATATTCCAGGGGGATAATGCTTATGGGGACAAATTCTGGCCCCACCTCCATTTGTACTTCTTCAGCAGCATGATCAGTGTTGTGGAAGAAGACAGAAGGAGATGATCCATAGGATGGGCAAAGGCCTGAAGTGAAATCTGTGGGCTGAAGAATCCTTTGTTACAAAGCTTCTCTAGACAATTCTCCCTCCATAAACGGGGCTGAGAATGCCTGGGAGACTATGCTGGCCCTTAAGCTGTGAAAGAGGCTCCCTTTCCCCATGAGTCTCCCCAAACGAATTGTTCGATTGGCAGAAGCATGCAATGACTGTTACTCACCGATAGCAGAGACACAACTGAGTCATACAGCTCTCCCCAAGAGTGCTGTTGGAAGTGCCAAGACAGTGAGAAGTAGAGGAATGAGCAGGTAAAGAAAGGGTCTGACAGGGTTGGCCAATGTGAGTCCATGGGGTTCCATAAAGACACGTGCAGCTGTCCTCATCTTTCCTATCTCATTTATGTAAATTAGTGGTGCTCACTCTGGGCTTGTCTCCACTATGGGGTGGATGGATACTGCAGCAATCAAGCCACTAGTGGTCAATTTAGCAAGTCTAGTTAAAGAGCTGCTAAATTGACCATTGATCAATCTCCTGTCAACTCCATTGCTCCAGCAGAACAAGATGAGTAAGGGGAGTTGATAGGAGAGATTCTTCTGTCGACCCCCACAATGTGGACCCCAAAGTAACTAAATCTAACTTATGTGAGTTACACTACTAATGTAACTCAAATTGTATAGCTTAGAGTGACCTGTCTTTGCAGTGCAGCCCTGCCCTCATTTGGGCAAAGTTTGGACATCCCTGTCGTGTAAACAAAACCTCACAGCATGTTCCTAAGCTTCACTGCACCACATCAAGTAAACTTTTGAGATGTTCTGGATGGTCATTTTTCTAGCCTTCAGCATTTGCATCCAAATCAAACCCCTTTGTTTCATGATGCCACTTCAGAAACTTGTGTTAAAACAGTACTGCAATGTGTTGAGTTGTTACAGAAGGGACCCTTTACTCCAGCTGAATTTTTCTCGATGAGGCAGATTCGGTGGCAAAAAATGCTCTAGAATTGCTAATGCACTTGACAGGCATAAAGCTTTAATAACATTTTTGGGAAAGTCTATGATTCATTGGAGAACCAACACACATGAAATTACCACTTCTGTAGCTCAGCACAGCAAATTAATACAACCTGTGATTTCAACCTAGACCCCATCTTCAAATCAACACAGAATTTGCTATATTCAGTTGGATCTTACAAGCTCCATTTGCCTCTTTGAAGGCGTCATCCTACGTTTAGAGCCCTACCAAATTTATGGCCTTGAAAAATATGTCATGGGCTATAAAAATCTCATCTCTCCTCAAGAACTCTGGTGGGGCCAGACCAGCATTTTTCAAATTAAAGATCCTAACTCAAAACAGAGGTGCAGGAGGGTTGCAAGGTTTTTAGGGTGCTTGTGGTATTGCCACGGTTACTTCTGTGCTGCCTTCAGATCTGGGCAGCTAGAGAGTCACAGCTACTGACTGAAGGCCCCGTTCTGCAGACAGCAGCGCTGAAGTAAAGTTGGCAATACCATGCCATGCCATCCTCATGTGGCTCTGCCTTCTGAACTAGGATCCCAACCAGCTGCTGCAGCTGTCCAGTTCAGAAGACAGCGCGTTAGTAAAGGTGGCAGTACCACAACCCTTCCTTCAATAACCTTGCAAACCCCTCACAGCTCCTTTTTGGGCCAAGACCCCTACAATTACAATACAATGACATTTCAGATTTAAGTAGAAGAAATCATGAAATTTGTGATTTTAATAATTCTATGGCTGTGAAAATTGACCAAAATGGACTGAATTTGGTAGAGCCTTGGCTACGTGGCTTAGAAGAAATCCTTGAGATGACAGGATTTAATATGAAAGGCCTTGAATTTGCCTTAGTTGAGGGCTTAGCCTTTTCAGTTGTTTGAGCTGGCCAATAAATGGTATTGCCACTGAAAAAATTCAGACCGAAAAAACTGTTTTTCCCCATGGATATTTTTAATTTTTGTAACAAAAGTAGTCCATCCCCAGCCCAAATAGTTTAGTTTTCAGAAAACTCAGAATGTTCAATTTCCATTCCCCTTTTCCTTTCTCTCCTTTTTCCTATTTCCATTTCCCTTAAAACCTTGCAAGGAAAACTATTCATTTAATTAAAATTTCCACTTTGTGGGGAAAAAAGTTTTGATTAACTTTTTGCTCTCAATGATTTCAGGAACTTTCTCTTTGCATTTGATTTTCATCATCTCGGGGCTCTTTTCTAAACCAAGGTAGTAGCAATGGAATCACCCACAGAAATGGCTTTTATGTACTTTGTTGTCCATCTATAAGAGCCTTTTTCTTTTTTTAAATTTCAGCTTCTATTGCATGCTCTGCCTCTGCCCTCTTTCCCCCAACCCTGGTTTTCAGATTGTTGCCTTTCAGCTCTGTGGTTTTCCCACTGGTTTTACAGTTTCCATTTGAAAAATCCCATGTTGTGCAGACTTACTTTTCCTTTGTATTCCTTCCTATTTCATATTTTGAGAGAAAGAGCTGGTCTTTTTGGTTATGCATGCTGTAAAATACCAAGTCTAGCACAGATATTTTCACCTATGCAAAGACCAAGACCATTCCTGCCAGCTCTGCTCCTGTCCTACTTTTCTTTAAGCGAGATATCCCAGTGTTACCCTGTCAGGGCCTGTGCCACTAAAAATCAGTGACTTAAAGACAGGCTCATCAAGAGGCAACATTTGGAGGCATTTTTTTTCTTCTTGTAGCTACAGAAGATCAGTCTCACCTGTAGTACCTGAGGATATTTGTGTCACCTCTCCGCAAAGACCACAACTGGTTCTTGTCTTTTCTCCCTTCTATCTTTCTATTGCATTCTGCACTTCTCTTTCTTCCTTCTTGTTTAACCTTCAAGAAATCACTTAAATAACTTAGTGGATCACAATAAGGGAAACTTTTGGCTAGAGCTCCAGATAAAGAGTTGACAGGCAAAACCTACCACAGACAATTCAGTCTAAAGGGTCAGCAACATGGCACCTTTTCTATTATGATGGTTATTTTTACTGTGCTTATCCACAGCATATCCTCTCTCCATCTAATAAGTTTAAGTGAATATTTTTGCTTTTCTGCCATATCCTTTATTTATTCTCTCTCATTTTCTTTTTCTAAAATAAGTGCCTGTGTTTAAAAAATAAACAAACCCACCCTTTTCTTCATAGTCTCTCTCCCCCCTAGCAATTTCACCCCCCAGAACAATATTGATGATACAATTTAGATGGATATATGGTTCTATGATTTGTCTATCTGCTTTGAAATGTTGACAATACTGTCTGTCTGGAACAAGACACATAAGAACCTAGTAATTAATTTTAAAGCTGGAATACTAGGGATTATCAGACTTTAAAAAAACCCACAAGATTATAAAGACAATGATTTTCATTCAATTCACTCACATTGCTATTTGTTAAACTGACAAAGCCCTGGCCGGGTTGATTTAGTTGGGATTGGTCCTGCCTAGAGAAGGGGGCTGGACTTGATGACCTTCTGAGGTCTATTCCAGTTCTATGATTCTATGAACACGTCTTTGGAATTTGCCTTACCCTGTTTTCAAAAATTACCAGAAAATACTAAATTTTAAAATACAGGTACCAGCTTCTTTTCAAAACTATTCTTCTGCTACGACAGTAACATCCATTCCGCGGGGCGGGGTTAATAAAAATTAAACATTTTAGGTTAGTTCCTCTTCCAAGGGCATGTCTATACTAGGAAATTATTTCAAAATAACTAAATTTGAAACAATAACTCCTGAAATAACTAGTTCAAAATAAGCTTATTCCCTGAGGAAAACAGGAGTACAGATTTCAAAATAACTAGACCATTGTTTTTAAATAACAGGCTTGATAGTGTGGACACTCCACTTAATATTCCGAAATAAGGTGGGTTATTTTCAAATAACTCCCTAGTGTAGACCAGGGCCCAGTGTGTTGGCAAGATGAGTGATATATTTTATTCTCTCTCAAAATTGTCTGATATTTGACAGCGCTCAAGCCATTCTCTTAATTAACAAAGGGACAAATTTGTGCAACAAATCTGAGATCTCAGAGAAAAGCAGTGAGATCCAGACAACTTTGACAGATTTCCCGAAGTACATACATCACAAAGCTGCCTAAGTCTGAGGCAGTTTGCAGGGGGAAACACAGCCCAACTGACCTCAGTTTGGCTAGGAGAAAGGGTATGGTTATATCAGTATTATGATCATCTTACTGCCCAAAATCTGACAGGGATAGAAAGAAACTTTTAGCTGTAACTTTGATATTTTAAAACATTTAACATTTTAAAAAATGTAAGACCTTTTAAAAAACCCAAACCATAAAGGCTAAGTAGAGAAAGTTTTATATCACTAAGATTTTTTCCATTGTTCCATAGAATATTTTTCCTATGGCAGAGAAATAATAAAATAATAGTTTTTAATACTGAAATGTTATCATTTCTGCTTTGCCACTGTGTTTAGTGCATTCAACAAAATTGTAATTCATTCTTTCTTGCACACAAGTAAAAGGTACCTGTCCATATTTTAGTCAATGGATGCCCCCTTCTGGCAGAAAAATAAATCTTTCTGTAAAAAATAAATGCATGAGGAGGGGCACTATAATGTAGTCTCTCTCTCGCTCTCTCTCTCTCTCTCTCTCTCACACACACACACACACACACACACACACACACACACACACAGAAAAAGTTGTGAAAACAGGAAGAGGCAGAATATATACTACTTACTACTTATCTATAAATGTCTATGTACATTCATAAATGCTATTTCAAACTCTCTTCAAAGAGAGTTTTGTTAAACAGCGAGACATCCTATTTCATTATTATTGCCCACATTTAAATTTAGCCCTGGATCTCTGTGTGTGGCAGACTGATGAAGCATAAACAGTATTTTATCCATCTTTTTCTCTCTAAATCGCTGCAACATTCTGCCCTTTCAACCATCCCTTAAAACAGAAATGGCACAAAAATGTCTTTTCCTATGTACATCAAGAACTGCTAGGTCCCAGGGTGGTGCTTAAACTACTGGCTCACCCACATCTCTCTTGAAACAACTAAATGAAGAGGTGGGAAGAATGAGAAAGAGGTGCCAGGAGTAAGGGACTAGAAGGTCCTTTGCTTAGTTTAGTTTAAGTTCTTTTTTTGCATCTGCCTTGTTCTAAGTGCAATCCAAGGGCACTGAGCGCACTGGGGGTGCATCTACACAGCAAAGTTATTTCAGAATAATGGCCGTTATTCCAAAATAACAATGCGAGCATCTACACAGCAAGGCTGTGTCTACATTGGCATCCCTTTCTGGAAAAGGGATGCTAATGAGACACTTTGGAATAGCAAAATCCGCGGAGGATTTAAATATCCCCCGCGATATTTGCATTAACATGGCTGCCGCTTTTTTCCGGCTTGGGGATAAGCCGGAGAAAAGTGGCAGTCTAGTCGTAAAGTAGGAATAAGAGATCCTCCGGAAAAGAGCTTATTTTCCGGAGAATCACGTCTAGACTGCTGCTTTTCTCCGGCTTATCCCCAAGCTGGAAAAATGGGGCAGCCATGTTAATGGAAATACCGCGGGGGATATTTAAATCCCCCGCAGATTTTGCTATTCCGATGTGTCTAATCTGCATCCCTTTTCCGGAAAAGGGGTGCAGTGTAGACACAGCCCAATAGTGCTATTTTGAAATAATTTCAAAATAATGGGAGACTTATTCTGACTTCTGTAAACCTCATTCTATGAAGAATAATGCCTATTTCGAAATAGTGATAGAAATGTAGCCATGTTAGTCTGGTGTAGCTGAAACAAAATACAGGACTATGTAGCACTTTAAAGACTAACAAGATGGTTTATTAGATGATGAGCTTTTGTGGGCCAGACCCACTTCCTCAGATCAAATAGTGGAAGAAAATAGTCAAAACCATATATACCAAAGGATACAATTACAAAAAAAGATGAACACATATGAAAAAGACATCAAATTTCAGAACAAAAGGGAGATGCGGGGGGGGGGGGAGAAAGGTAAATGTCTGTGAGCTAATGGTATTAGAGGTGATAATTGGGGAAGCTATCTTTGTAATGGGTAAGATAGCTAGAGTCTTTGTTGAGATCCCCGCGTAGCGTGTCTCATCTTGTTAGTCTTTAAAGTGCTACATAGTCCTGTATTTTGAAATACAGACTGTGTAGACGCTCTACTTCTGCTATTTCAAAATAGCCTCTCACCCGGGCCTTTCTAACTTATTCCTCCCCATTGCCTCCTGGGGCTCTAAATCGAAATAGCACGTCTACATTAGGGAAGCCTACCTCGGACTAATTTTGAGGCTTCCCTGCAGTGTGGATGTACCATATTGAAATAAGCTATTTCAGAATAAAACTATTCCAGAATAGCTTATTTTGAAATACATGTGCAGTGTTGATGGAGCTTGAGAAGGAAAGTGATGTCAGCCCTTAGCTAAGAACCAGTAGGCTTTTAGATCTTGTGGTAAAGCAGAGATGGGCAAGCTAGGCTAGTGAGTGGGTCACGAGTGATCCTCTTTCATCTCAGTGGACCATCTTGTTGTAACCAAAATGGTCTCCTGATACACAGGAGTTTTGCTAACTGCACTTGCTGTGGGGTATGCTGAGTGAACCATAGCAGCTCTGATTGGATTCAGAGGGAGTGCGTGGTTCTCAAGACCAATATTGTGTGTAATCAGCATGCACCTCACTTCATGTGCCCTTGTTTTACGTGTGTATCACTTCAGTAATATTGGTAGGAAAAAAAACCTATGTGGACGGAAACCAGTAGAATCTGACAATGCTGCACATACATAATAGTAAACAAAATGTCTTGTGGGCCAGATATAGAACCCTGATGGGCTATTTACCACCTGTGCCCACTAGTGTGATAGAAGCCAGTTGCTTCAGCTCTAAAGATCTCAGGTTCAATCCCACTCGCTGACCACCTAGGCCTGCTGGCCTTGAATAAGGATTGTTTTATCTGACAAGAATATGAAAATGAAAAATGAAATTCAAGGGGACCAAAATCATCTCTTTTTTAGCCAGAACCTTTTTGGTTGTCAGGTTTTTGAGGAAAAGTCAAAGTTCCCCATGGAAGACAGACACTTTGGCTAAATAACCACTTCTTGCGCAAGAGCCGTTCTTCCTGAAAAAAATGCGGAAGAACGGCTCTTGCGCAAAAGCCTCTTGTGCAAAAATGAGGTCTCATTAATTATGCAAATGAGGTGCAGCAATATTCCACACTTTGCCTCATTTGCATATTTTTTGCACAAAATGGGGGCAGTTTAGACATAGCCATGTTGTGAAAATTTCATCTTTTCCTCAAAAACCTGATTTTTCATTATTTAAAAAAAACACCCTATTTTGATGGAAATTTTTTGAGCAGCCATATTGCTAAGGGAAGAACACAGCATCCTCACAACCTTTCCCTAATTAGCTACTGAGCTGCCATGCCCTGACAGCTGGTGTTGGTGGGCCCAGCCTTCATCTAGAGCACATGAAAAGAATCACAGGTGTGACAATCAGTAATGCACAGTTATTGTGGTACGAAGGGGAGCATGGCTGCATGAGGGACCTGAAACAGAAGCATCCTGTCTTGCTTGAAGCTCCAGGAAATGGGACCAAGGAGAGGAACGTCCTGGTGCAGCCTCCGGAGTGGAGATCACAGTCTAGGAGTCTACTTGTGCCTTTAGGCTATGTCTACACTGGCAGCTTCTTGTGCAAGAACAGCTGTTCTTGTGCAAAAATTTGCCTGCTGTCTACACTGCACAAGCATTCTTGCACAAGTACATTTACATTATAGTGTTGTAAAACAGGGCTTCTTCCAGAATAGTTATTCCTCTCCTCACGAGGAATAAGCCCTCTTGCACAAGAGCTCTTCCACAAGAGGGCAGTGTAGAAGGCAACATGAATTTCTGATGGTTAAAATGGCCATCAGAGCTTTCTTGCGCAAGAGCGCATCCACACTGCCATGGATGCTCTTGCGCAAAAGCACATCTCTTGCACAAAAGCACATGGCAGTGTAGACACGCTCTTTTGGAAGATTTTTTGCACAAGAACTCTTCCATGCAAGATTTCTTGCACAAGAAGCCGCCAGTGTAGACGCAGCCTTAGAGTATAAAGCCCCATTGTGCTGGTTTTGTTTATGGGAACTGTAAAGGCAAAACCATGTGTTGCTTGTGCTCTTTTACGCTTCTTCACAGCCAGTCTATAAAATCTTACAGTTGAAAAAATGAAACAGAATTGCTGTGTTTCCTTTGGAAACACCTTCGACATGCCAGGTCTTAGCTTCCCTTTCTGGTGTTGGCTGGAGGAGTGCTTGGAAAGGTAGGGAACTGAAGTGGCATCTTTCACCTTCCCCAGGTGAAGGGGCACCAGGTATCAAACAAACTCCACTTCTACCTCCCCCTTTGCAAGCTGCCTTCCATAAATGTTTTATACTTTGTGTCTTTTTTTGGCAAATAGAGCAGTTGGCCTAGTAACACTGAAGCTGTGTCTAGATTACATCCCTTTTCTCAAAAAAGGTATATAAATTAGACACTTCGAACTTGCAAATGAAGCCGGGATTTAAATTTCCCACCCTTCATTTGCATAATGGCAGCCGCAGTATTTTTCAGAATGGCGCTTTTCAATAGAAAAACGGCAGTTTAGATGGAGATCTTTCAAAAATAAAACCTTTTTTCGAAAGACCCTTCAAACCTCATTTTTGAGGAGTACAGGGTCTTTCGAAAAAGGGTTTTATTTTCAAAAGATCCCCGTCTAAACTGAGGTTTACAGGGTATTTCAAAAAAGGGTTTTATTTTCAAAAGGTCCCCATCTAAACTGCCGTTTTTCTATTGAAAAGCCCCGTTTTGAAAAACTGCGGCCGCCATTATGCAAATGATGCGCGGGAAATTTAAATCCCGGCTTCATTTGCAATTTCGAAGAGTCTAATTTACATCCCTTTTTCGAGAAAAGGGAAGTAGTCTAGACACAGCCTGACTTACCCTGAACCATCTTATAACTGCAACCACAGTTCCAGCCCAGGATAGACACTGTGGGTACAAGCACATGGTAATCTTCAAACATTCTCCATTCCTGTGCACATGCCAGGCTCATCATTCACATACACAACATTTCTGCATTCCAGAAAGTGGTAATGTAAACACAAGCTGGATATTTTAGGCTAGGAGGCAGTATGTGGCTTTTAATATAGAGAGGTATTTTTAAATACTGGCAGCCCTTCAAGAATACCAGAGCCAAATCAGTTCTCTCAGAATTTTCATGGTATCTCTGATAGCTAAAAAGCATTGACCATCTTGTCAGTGTTTGGGCTTTTTTAACAGTTATGTGAAAACAAAAACAGATGTGCTTAGTCAATGGGAATTTAGCCACAGATTAAGATAGCTCTGAGATCTTCATGCTCCCATTCTCTGTTTCTGTTTTTTCCGTTTGTAATAGCTTTCTCTTTTTGCCGGAACATTGATCTGCAGAGAAGTTTTTTACTTTGTCCATTTTTTACCTTTGATCAGGGATTCCATTTGTGTCTGTGCTTTGTCTCTCTTCATTTCTGAGTCTCATAACGTCCATTTTTCTCACTGCCATCTCTTTCTTTCTCTTCCCTTCTCTCCCATTCTGCATCTGCTAAGTAATTCCATTACTGTTTAATGGTTACAGCAACCACTTTAGTGGATGGCCTTGATCATTGCTCAGGTTTCCATTGGTTGCCTATCAGAAACCTTTAAAAAATATCTTCAAACACCAAAGGGAATAGAGATAGAGATCATTTTAAATAGAGAGGAGGAAATCAGTCCATAGACCATGCAAGTATCTTCAGTGCCTTTAAATAAGATTTTTACACCTAGGTAGCACAGCATCCTCACAAAGAAAGGGGCAAGTACTGGTCCTCCTCTAATAGGCTGTGGGAAGGAGGAGGGATTTTTAGGAACAATTTGAAAAATAATGGAGCACTGGGGAGGTTTGTTACAAAACGGAAACATTTTCCTCCATTTCCTGCTGGGTCATTCCACTTAGGACTCAGAAAATCAGAATCCATTTTAAGTAGTCTGTAGTGAGCTTGCTATTTAGTACCAGGTTTATTTCTGCCAAATCCTAAATAAAGAGGAGTCATTATTTTTCATCATTTGACCTCAGCTTCTTCAGCTATTCTAGAAAGAAGCTAGAGCCTAATCATAATGGCCATCCTCCCCCATCACCTCCCAGGAAATCCTGCTATCAGCCTATTACTACATATTACAAGAGGAGCAGACCACTGTCAAGTCCTAGCCTGGTACTGTTCTAGGACTTCCAAATAATGGTTCATTTAAAGTATAGAAAAACTAGTTCTGAGTAAGGACTTGTGGGCAGCACACGGTCTCTGTCCTTGGATTAAAGTGTTCCCTGTAGAGGCAAGAAGCCATGGTGTTCAAAAACATGCAGTCATGCAATGAAATAAGTGCAGTTTCGTGACAGAGGATTGCTAGAGAGAGTTGTCCCATGGCCTTCACAGGTCAGGTCCAACTGATTAAATAAGCTTTAAATAAAACAGAGAATAACAGTCTCTCAGACTCCCAAAGTAGTGTTTGGCGATGAGAGGCCTGTGGGATGGTCCAGACATAACCATCACTCAGTAAATTCCTTCTGCACAGCTCAAGTGCAAACCAGGGCCTGCCAACCAGTTTTCTTTGAGAGAACTGAAGACAGTGAGTGACATCCTGGCCCTGTTGAACTCAATGGTAAAACTTCAATTGACTTCAGTAGGGCCAAGATTTCACCCAAAGTCTCATGGGATCAATTACAACTAGGATGAATTCAAGTGATATTTTGTACAGTGGTGGTTTGGAGGTACATTGATAAACTTGTTACATTCATGCAGTGAATCAGCAATATTGCTAAATGGCCCAATGAAGATGACAGCTACACCAGAACACTTCTTCAGCTACAAAGACAAGAATACAGTGAATTACATAAGGTTGCATTAACACCAAACCAGTTTGTCCTGCTCTAAACAGCCACAGGGACAGGAGATGACTGGCTACCTCTAGTGTGTACTCTTTTGCACCATGCCAGAATATAGCTGGGGTCAGTTCCTAGTGTGGTGGTTGTGTTGTTAGGAAGTTAATATGTAAGATTATTTTCTGTAGAGGAATGGAACAAAAAAATTTCATTCCGTAACAGGTATTAACTAGAAGCATTTTGCAAAGTAACCAGTTCTGGGAATGTCCATGAACCTATTAAATTCATTTTCATGTCAACTACTCTTGCTTGAGACCCAGCCAGGGACGAGTTGTGTTGCAGAGGTTTTCTCTGTCAAAAGCCCTGCATTATGTAACTTGTCACAAAATGTGATATTTATTTCTGGGTAATATTAGATGTAATACTAACAACAAATGCAGTGAAAAATCAAGACAGGCTGAAACCTCACTTTTCTTATTAAAAACAGTGATTTATTTGCTCTTTTAATTTCAGTTCAGCTTCCTAGGGAAAGCAAGGCAGATGAACTTCCATCATGCACAGTCTCATTCCTATGTTGATGTGTCATATTCACCTCCCTTACTCGTGCCTTACATGTTTTTTAAATCACATCTAGCATTGTTCCTTTCAAAAGTCAGTTTACAAGCAGAGTCATCAACGGAAAAGGTACACAGAGTTGGAAGTTATTTACTTTTTCCATAATTGTCTTGTACTCTACTACACTTAAGAATGGCTATTGAGCAAATAAAAAATGAAATGTTACAGTAGTTGCTGTCAAGTATGTTACCCTGTCAGGATAAAAAGGAACAGAAACTGTCAATAAATCCATAAAAAGTGAAAGATTGTGAAAACTACTCATAATTGGGAGTGAAGATTTTAAATCATGTAGAAGTGCATCTTTTAACAGTTTTAACATTAAGCAGCAGCTCTAGAGGCTAGTCTCAGTAAAGTTGAGCAACAGAGTATGAGTGTTTCAGTTCAGCTTCAATATCTTCACAATTTTGTAACATTTGACAAGCGTTAAAGCAATGCACTCACCTATGAACTATTCCTTTAGCACAGCACATCATACCATTCCTTTGAACTCCAAAGAGAAAGTCATTGTGCCACCTATTATTTAGGTTGTCTGACACTTCACACAATAAGAATCTTTTTACAGTTGCTTATAACTTCACCAGACTGACTGTTTGGACTGAAATTCTGCATGCTGGGCATTTGCTTTAGGCCAAAATTTTCTGAGCAAAAATCAGCCAAAATGGTTCCGCTATTTTCAGGAATAAAGCTAGGAAAAATGTAATTTTGCCCATATTAAAACACTGAGATAACCCTTTCAATGAACAGCTCTAGATCCTCCATGCTTTAGGGCAGGTATGTGAAATTTGGAAGAAGGACCTCTGCATCGGAGCTGTATGGATTTGTCATGTTCACGAATTTGGCAAATTATAAGCCTCTGAAAAACATATAATTTGCACATGGTACATAAGCACCTGATTTTTAATTGCTTACATCTCTGAAGAGTCTATCTGGGTATGTTCAAGCCTCTCTTATTTTCTATAGGTTTAATCTTTTTAGTCTGGCATGCTATGGTCCAGCAACATCTGTGGTCTGGCATGATTTTAGTATGTTGGATGTCCATTTATCATAGGTGTGGTTGAGATTCTTGCAGTCCCATAGTGTATTTACAGTCAGCAGCAGTGTCTCCCAGTATGCTGTGCTGTTATTTAGCTCTAATTTACCCCTAAAATATCTTCCAAGAGCCCAGTAAGTGTTGGAAGTGTTGTAATGCTGCTAGACCATATTGATCTCCCATAGTTTGGCACTAGTCAGATCCTGAGAGTGCAAGACTAGAGAGGTTCAACCTCTAGTGCTGATCAGCCTCACAAAGCAACTGAGCATGCTTCAACCCTTCATTGCTGCTAGCATTGACCAGACTTGAGCCCTCCCTACAAAGCAACTGAGCATATGCTCCGCCCAGCTCAATACTACAAGAGTGAAGTTGGACTTCTTCTTTAATTGCTGCTTTGGGCTAGCATGAGACCAAGCCCTGGAAATGAGAGCAGTGAGCCTCTCTCTTCTTGCTCACAATGACCTCTATAATGGCACTCAGACAGTGAGAAGGAGAAAGCCATGCAATCGGGATGCAGAAGGAACAAACTAGAGCAGGACGTGGAGGGGAAAAAAGTAGATTGGGATTGGCTGGGCAAGCCTGAGTAAGCAAGGAGAGCGGGAGTGGAGTAAGGAGCTAGGGATGGGAAGATAGAGGCATAAGGCAGTGACAGATTGAGAAGTCAAGTATGTCTCCACTAGAGGCATTCCAAAGATTGGAATCAAACTCAAGATTTCCAGGTCTCAGCATGGTTCTGCTGCTAACAAGTTGGTGAAATTCACTGTCAAAATATGTCTCATCCCCTGCAAATGCTGGTCCACACAGAAGATGACAACCTCCGACTGCTAGTTACTCTGTTAACTCAAGTGGCAGAGGGCTATACGGTGTATCTAAAGGTTTGATGATGACCCATGTGGGCCTGCTTTTTTATTTAAACCTATTTTGCTATTCTGCTATTTTTTCCACAGGATCTCTGCCTCCTGCAGCCCATAAAGTGGACCTGAACTGGGGATGAAACATGATTGTGGAGTGAAGAAAATGGTTGTCTGCAAGACTCCTGCCTCATTTGTTGCAGAAGTTAGAAGGTGTGTGGTAAATAAGACAGGGGACTGAGGGAAAAGAAAGAACCATCTTATGACTAAGAGTTGAATGCTGCCGTGCAGAATTGGAATCTATCCCTAACTCTGCCACAGCATTTCTGTGTGTGATATGGGCAAGTTAATTAAACTGAACTTTTCATAGGCAGCCACCTATTAGGAGTTTCTTATTTTCTGGATATTTTCTGACTTCCAGAAGAGCTGATCACTCATAATTTCAACTGAAGTAAATGGGAACTGTGCTTTAATGTATTACATCTGAGGGCCTTCAAATTTAGCAGGTACTTTTCTTCTCAACCACTCTGTGCCTCTTTTGCATCTGTAAAATGGATATAATGTACACACACCTTTACCTCAGAGGGCTGAGAAAATAAATCAGTTAATATTTGTGAAGCACTCAAGTACCAGTGATGAATGCCACAGAACAGCCCAGGAGGAAATTAATCATTTTGTCTAGAGAAGACAGTTTGAATAGCATGTAGCAAATAAGGCCTGAGGTCACTCGCCGACCACAAGGAGAGAATAAAATATTAAATAGATGCTCATTTTCTATCCTGTGCATTGAATGAGGCAGGGGTCCTGTTGAAAAAACTAGTATGTGAGCATGTGATTAAATACTTTATCATAATGCATATTCATGTAAGGGCTCAATTAATGTTGCACAAGCCCCATTAATTCTTGCATTCCCTAACTTCTAGTGCTTGACTTTGGAACCTTAATAATATTCTTTTAACATATAGTTTTATATGATCCATTCCACACAGGACTATAACAATACACAGGGTATGTCTACCCTATGCACTTATTTTGAAATAAGCTGTTTTGGAATAACTCCCAAAATAGCTACTTCAAAACTGCGCGTCCACACAACAAATGCCCATCAAAATGGTGCAGATCTCTATCGAAATAGCACGTTTACACTGACTGGAGGCTGAAACGCATTTAAGGCTTCTGTCACAGGGCTGACTCACCACCCTGGCACCTCCAGGTGGCAGTCGTGGGAATTAGCTCGCTGGCCTCACTGGGTGCCTCCCTCTAGGTGGTGTCTCCCCATGTTCCTCCTGTCCATGGCGTCCTCTTCAGGACACTGCCCTCTGGCAGTACCCACTCCAGTCTCTCTGTGCCCCCTTGCGGGGGGGGATGTTGTTTACTCCACTGCACACTTCAGGGTCCTCCCCTCCCCAGGACCCCCAGTTCTTCTCACAGGAAACACCGAGTTCCCCTGCATCCACCTCGCCTCAGCAGGGCTGGCTCTAGGTTTTTTGCCAGCCAAGCAAAAATTTTTTTGGCCCTCCCCCTTTTTTTGTCTGGAGAGGGTCCGCCCGCAAATGCAGCTTGCACAGCTTGCTGGGGGTGTGTGCACAAATGCAGCTTGTATGGCTTCCTGGTGGGTGGGGCGCGCACTTCAGGGGGAGCCCAACCCCCCCCCCCAGGCATTTTCATCTCCTAGGAGAGCACCAGGGCGCCCCACGTGAGGACAATGGGAGGTCAGGTTCATCCACAGCAAGCCAGTTAAAGACTTCCAAAGCATGTACAGCTGTTCACATCACCTAGTACTGGAGTCCCAGTCCCACTCCTCACTCTGCAAAGGGATTTTATTATTAGAAGCCTTATAATCACTCAGACTCCAACCCAACATATAAGCTGTACAACTCTTGATGTCCATGGACAAGAATCAGCTTCACTATACAAAGAAACAGTTCAAAGGGATTAAGAGAACTTTTGTTTCAACTCCCCAGTTCAACTGTCCAGAACAAGACAAGCACCAGACAACAAAACCCCACTAGCCTAGGACCTATTTCATGAGTGCAACCCTGTGCTTTCTCCTTCAGGGACGGACCAAACAGCCTCTGAAGCAGGGAGGATTGATTTAAATAGCTTTGATTTAAATCTCTCATTTTAATCATAATTTAAACCGGCAAGCAGAAAACCTAGGTTTAAATGAGCAATTAATCATTTAAATTATACTTTTAAAATATTTTCCTAAAGGATGGTTGAGTCTTATTGATTAGCAACCTTTAAAACATGTTGATTTACAACTAAATATAACCTTTATGCCAAATTTGGTGCTTCTATTTACTAACCAGGAGAATACACTCAGTACAGCTACCAACTAAATAAATGCCCAAATAATTGTGTAACTTAGATGTAATCAGATTCTTAATTTTTACATTTTTATTTTATTACAAAATGGTGTGTAATAGGAACACTTAAGAGACAGGTTTTACCCCATTTATTATTCACTAAGTGGTGGCTACTTTTTTTAAAACATATGATTTGCATCTACTTCTGTCTGGACAGAAATTCTATTTAAAAAAAAAACAAACCAGCATTTAATTTTTATATGAAATAAAACTACCTTCAATGTGAAGGACATATAACAAAAAAGTATCCAAACACATTTTGCAATAAAATTCATTTATTAAACAAAGGAAATATCCATAGTGAATTTAACAGATCGAATCTAATCATCATGTTCTTCAAGATGTTAGAAGGCTCTCATAATCAGTTTTTTACTGAGAGAAGAGGAAAACAAGTTTTTCTGCTTCGTCAACTCTTGGTTTTGCAATGGTGAATGAACTAATCATTGGATTGAACCAGCTGAATAAACCAAAATGATAAAAACATTCTCTCTTCACCTGCAGAAGAAGCTACTGCTGATATAAATAGTGGTTCTGGGTACTTACACTAGTGAACTGGTAGAATTTCTTTAAAAATTGACAGAAGACATGTTCTATTTAATTTTTAAATTTAATTCATAAGCTATTTAAATAGGTTATGATAAATTTAGGCCATAACAATTTTAAAGGTATATTATTTAAAACAAAGCCTATTTAAATGGGATCACAATTCCAATTTTAATAAAGGTCTCCTGCCCCAGACAGGAAGGGACTTGGGGACATCGGCACTGGCAACACCAGAATTCCCCTTCCTCAGATAAAGGGAGAGGAAGAATCACCTGGGTCCCAGGCAGATGTGAGGTTGTAAGGCACAGCACAAGGGGGCTGGGTTCCTGTTCAGGTGTGTGTGGGGGGGGAGGAGGGATCAGGGCCCAGAGAGTAGGGGGAGGGAGGATTGTTTAGAGAGCCAGACAGGAGATGGGGATCCAGGTGGGAGGCGGGGTAGAGGAAGGGAGAAGAGGAAACAGGGTCCCAGCAGGGTTTCAATGGGACAGGAGGTTGGGGTTGCTGGGCAGAGGCCGAGCCAGGGGCGGGTGGGATCATGGGACAGTGGGCAGGGGCACATGGGCTGGGAGGAGGGAACACAGCTGGACAAGAGGAGTTCACAGTCAGGGGAGATGCGGGAGAGAGAACACAGGTGGGGGGAAGCGGGGGAGGAGGAGTTGCGGGGAGGGCACACAGGAGGGGGCGTGGCTGGCTGGGGGGGCACACACTCACAAAGGTGAAGAAGAGGCTGCCGGACTCAGCCTCACCAGCTGCGGCAATCCCACGCCACCCTCCCAGCAGGGGCCGCGCCTCGGGGCTGCCCACGCAGAGCTCCTAGCACCCCGGAGCCAGGCACAGGCTCCAAGCAGCTAGGCGCAGGGCTCCTAGCTCAGGGCGGCATCCGCGGGGCTCTCTGCTCAGGGGTGGAGCCCCGCCACAGAGCCCCAGTGCCCCCCGAGCCCCTGAACTCTGCTCCAGTGAGCCGGCTGCTGGGAGCAGCCACCATGGCTGCAGCCTGCCCCGCCGGTCTCAGCATCACCAGGCGCAGCCACCCTCCGCCAGAGCCAGGCGCGGCCGCCCTGCGCTGGGGCCAGGCGCCCAGCCCTCCCAGCGCTGTGCCCCTCTCCGCCCTGTCCTGCCCTCCCAGTGCCCGGGGCCAGGCACCCCGCCCTCCCCGCGTCCCGCCCGAACCTCCCCTCCCAGTGTCCCGGGCCAGGAGCAGGCTCCGAGCAGCCGGGCATGGGGCTCCCAGCTCAAAGTGGCCTCTGGGAGGCTCCCCACTGCCCTGCTCCTCCTGCGAGCCAGAATGCCACCCCTGGCAATGTGACACCCCAAGCACCTGCTTCTTTTGCTGGTGCCTAGAGCCAGCCCTGCGCCTCAGTGACCCACTGCCAGTCTTCATCCAACCCCTGCCTCAGGGGCAAACTGCAGTCTGTAATGGCCACTCATCACTGGCAAAGGGGTGTGGACCTGCTGTCCCTGCCTACCATGGCTGCCCCTCACAGCCCCAGTAGCTTCAGGCCTTGCTTCAAGCCCTGCAGCCTGGGAGCTTGCCTGGCCAGACCCTCTTGTGCTCTGCCTTCCTCCCCCAGCACTGCTCTATCTCCAGGAAGGCTTCTGCTTCCCTGGCAGTCAGGTCCCCACTGCTCTGTGTCCTGAACAGCAATCAGTTCTCCCCCCTCCCTCCAGGAGTCCATTATGTAGCCCCCAGCGGGGCCCTCATTAGCAAGGATGCCTCAGCCCTTGCTCAGGGCTGGGGTTTTGCCCTTAAAGGTCCAGTGCAGGGCAAACGCCCTGTCACAGCCCCCCAAAAGCACTCCAGGAAGGGCATCAGGACAGCAGTCACTTCCTGGAGCTGCTGCCTGAGGCTATCTGAGGGTCATGCTTGAAGGGTCTCCCCTCTAAAGCCGCGTATCAGGCTCTTCACCTTTGCCTACCTCCTTGAGGGACAGCAAACACCACACTGCGTGCTCTGGTTGCCCTTGTGGACACCACAGCACTCCAGTCATGGAGCCAAACCTGCTGCAAAGCACTTGCTGGCTCTTAGACCTCACGGCGCAGTTACTGCAGGCTGCCCACGTAGCCTTGCAGAACAGGACCCACAGTTCACTGCGGGGCAGCTCCTCGCCTCTCTCCACATGCTGCTCACGCAGCATGACCTCTCCCACCCTCCGCAGCACACCGTTCCCCACTGCTTCTGGTGTCGGGACACTAGCTCCTCCTGGTAGAACCGGATCGTCATGGAGCGGTGGGATGACCAGCAGTGACTCCACATGTTTCGCTTGCAGAAGGACACCTTCATGGAGCTGTGTGAGTAGCTCGTCCCTGCCCTCTAGTGATGGGACACCCACATGTGACCTGCCATCCCCTTCCAGAAGGGAGTTGCCATCGCACTTTGGAAGCTTGCCATGCCGATCAGCTACTGCTCCACTGGGAACCTGTTTGACATGGGGCGATCGACCATCAGGACTGTGCTCATGCAGGTTTGATTCTCTCACTACTGTTCTAGGAGGGTGGTGAGCTACTGGAAATGGGGTTCCCTAAGGAACAGGAGGGACTCTTCCTCTCTAGAGGTTTTGCTGTCCTGCCTTCACAAAGCCCTGCCAGGGATGGAGAGTAAGTTGGGGTTGCTCCTGTTGTGAGAAGGGGCTTGGGCTCAGGGAATCCCAAGAGCTATGGCAACCCTGTGATTCTCTGTTTGTATCATTCTACAGGTGGTGAGGGCCATCAACACCATCCTGTTGCTCAGGGTTGTCATCCTGGGCGACGTGGACCCCCTAGACACTGGCTTTGCTGTCATGGACTTCTCCAACTACAAGAGGGCCATTGACAGCACCCATATCCCCATCTGGGCTCCTGACCACCAGGCCTCCAATTATATCAACCTGCAGGCCCTCGTGGACCACTCCGGCAAGTTCACCAACAGTGTCGGATGGTCAGGGAAGGTGCACAACCCATGTCTTCAGGAATCCTACTTTGTTATAGAAGATGCACGCCGGCACATTTTTCCTCTGACTGCACCATCGGGGTCAGGGACGTGGACATGGACAGACCAATGTGCATCATGGAGGATGTAGCCCATCCTTTGCTGATGAACCCCCACACGTGTAGTCCTGAAATTTTGTAACTAATAAGTCAGTTAGTTATAATGAATGTATGTTATAGCAAAAGGTTTGAATTAAACTTAAATACAAGATGTAGTTCTCAGACAGGCCAGGCAGCTTTGTTAAATTAGCTCCAGCTCTGTTTGATGTTAGCATGTTCTGATGTTAAAGTGAAGGATGGAATATTTGTAATGAATAGTGATGTCAGCATTAGATAAAACCTTGGAGTAGACAGAAAGAAGTTTAATGTTGAAAAACTTTGTTAAAGTGACTAGAAGTACCCCTTTGTTCTATGCTGCAATTCTGTAAACGTATTGTTTGTGTGAATGAGAGAGAGAATATTTTAGGAGAGATGTGTGAAGGCCACTCCATGCTCAAATGGTCAGAGGAGGGGCTGGAGACTCAGAAGCACCAAATAATTATCAACTAAGCTAAAGCACACTGAAGACGCAAATTGGACATAGGCAGATTGACCAACCCTGAAGTTAGTGGGTCAGCAGCATATGGATATCAAATGACTGAGAACAATTTCTTCCTGATAAACACATGTAGGAAGATTGAGTGTGATTCTGAATGACTGATAAAGGCCTGACAAGGCAAAATGCATAAACTTGCATGGAAGGAAAATCCTATAAAGGATGGGGTGTCTTGTATGGTTCTTCAGGTTCCCGTCCTGCCAAGTGGAGCACCAGTTCAGACTGACAAGAACCGGGCTCCTTCCTCGCACCCGAACTATCTGGCCAATAGGTTGGGCCGAGCAACAGACAGGTAACTATTCCATCAGCAGGATGTGTGTGTGTGTATGTGTGTGTGCGCGCGCGCATGTGCATGTGAGAGTGAAGGCATATGCTACTTTGTTATATTATCACTAAATGTGGCCTGTTGCCTTATCCTCCTGGAAAAGATCCCGTGTGCTTCTTTTAAGCATAACACCCCACCATCCGGACCCCACCAAGGAAAGTTTCAATGGCAGGCTCAGCAGGGTCTGCATCATGGTGGAGGACACCTTTGGCCATTTGAAGAGAGGTTCTACTGTCTCCTCACTCACCTGGGTGAAGTCCTGGGAGGAGGGTACTGGCTTCAGGGACAGGATGACCTCCTGGCTGGTGCATCATGTCCACGCTGGCCTCATCTTCCTCCTCAACTTTCTCTTTCTACTTGTCCACTGTCCCACCCTCTGAGATGCTGATGATGGGTGTCTCCATCCAGAGTCCAGAACAAGGAGGGAGAGGAAGGGACTGACTCGCCTCCCTCCTAGGATGCAGTGAAGCTGCTGCACTCCAGAGCAGGAGCTCCACTCCCTCGCCTTTGTGTAGGCCTGCCTGGGTTCTTTAACTTTCATGCACACCTGCTCCTGGGTGTGCATGCGGTTCTTTTGGCCCAGGCTGTTGGCCATCTGGCTGTAGATGTCCTCATTCCTGTGCCTGGTGTGGAGATCCTGGAGTTTTGCCTCCTCTCCCCAGACCTCAATAAGATCCAGGATCTCTGCACCAGAATAGCATGGTGCCCGCCTCTTCCACCCTCGGGCAGGGTCTCGGGAGCTGGCTGCTGGCTCAATTGCAGCCATGAAGGGCTCGCTGGAAGTATGGGGGTCTGCCATGGCACCACAAATGTGTCCTGCTGCATTGCTCAGTGCTGGCATGGCCTTCCTTCTGCCACAAGCAGTTTCCCCTGAAAGAGGTAGCCTGAAGAGGAAGGGGAACTATAGAGTTATGATGGGTGTGGGCAGAGCGGCCACCAGCTCAGCTGTGAGAAGCCCTAGAGGCCACTTCTTCTGAAATAACCACAGCTTCACCATCTACACACACACACACACACACACACACACACACTTTCAAAATAGCTATATTGAAATAGGCATTATTCCTCATGAAATGAGGATTTATTATTCCAGAATAAGAAGCCTGTTATTTTAAAAATTATTTCAAAATAATGGGTTTGCTGTGTAAACGTTCACCTTGTTATTTTGAAATAATGCTGCAGTGTAGACATGCCCACAGATGGCAAGATACCTTAAATTGATGTTCCTGCTTTTATTATTTTCAGAATCTGCCATTTGGTCTAAGATCTACCACTGAAGTGTAAATACACTATATGCAGAATATGAAAGCAAACATTTGAGTGATTACTTATAAGTGAAGTAATATTAAGAAGACAAGATATCAAACAGTTTAAGTATTAAGCCACTAATTTACATAATTTCATTCATGATAGACCTGAGAATGAAAATCCCTTTTCCCCCCCAAACACATTCCTTAAATGCAGTGTTATAGTAATAGTAAGTAGTATAAAAGGTTGCAAAAATAAAGCAATACCAAAGAAAAATATGCAATAAAATATTTACTTTTACAAACATCAGAAAGTGTACAATACACTGATTAATACTAAAAAAGCATACGGACTTTGCGTTCACACCATTTAGCTTATCTACAGCCTTAAAAAATAAATCAAGCAACATGCAACATAACTAATTTTGTGTGACAAGTGGAAATACCATGCAGGATCTTCATGCAGTTTTTCCATTTTAAAAAGCACTCATGGTTAACTACAAGCTTTTTTTTAAACTAAGCAAAAAAAAAAAAAAAAAAAGTAGTTTGTACAAAAGGCCCATAAACTTAGTGACTACTACAAATAATTTCCATAAAACTCTTTGGGGACAAATGATAGAATTAGTGAAATATTTAAGAAGAAGGAGTTACTCACCTTGTGCAGTAACGATGGTTCTTTGAGATGCATGTCCCAGGGGTGCTCCACTGTAGTTGTCGACCTTGTCCTGGTGCCGCAGATCGGAGATCTTTTCCAGCCGTAGTCTGCCGGACTGCACATTCGCAATGGGCATCTCGTGCCTTTCGCACCACCTGTGTGTGCATGCTCTTACTCCCGCCACTTCCTTCTGATCCTCTATGGTCTGAAAAACATAAGAAACAAGGTACTCTGAAGAGAGGAGGAGGGCACCCACGGGCCATGCATCTCGAAGAACCATCGTTACTGCACAAGGTGAGTAACTTCTTCTTCTTCGAGCAGTGTACCATGGGTGCTCCACTGTAGGTGAATTCACAACAGTTGCTTGTGTAACGGAGGACGGATTTTGAACTATTGTGCTGCAGCAGTGGAGAGGACAGGTGAGGCAACCGCTGTATTGGCTATAAGGAGATTGGGTATGGCGTAATGTTTAGCGAATGTGAAGCCGGAGGACCATGTAGCTGACCTGCAAATGTCTTGTAAGGGGATCCCTATGATGAAGGCAGTTGATGTTGCCATCGCTCGCATTGAGCGGGCCTCCGGCGTGTGAGGAAGAGGCTTATTATGGAAGGTCATTTTATACAGGAGACGATGATTGTGGAAACACGTTGCGCCAATAAAGGATGGCCCCTAGAGCGCTTTGCTGTGGACACTAGGAGGCTTCTGAGATTTGTGAAAGCATCTTGTCCTATCGATGCAGAACGCCAACACTCGACGGACATCCAAGGTATGGAGGCATGCCTGTTGTGCTGAGGAGTGGAGTTTGGGATAGAACATGGGAAGAACAATTGGTTCATTTATGTGGAATTCCAAATTTACTGTCAGTAGAAAGGCAGGCTAAGGACACAGTATCACTCCTTTAGGGGTAAATATTGTGTAGGGCGGTGACGCTGAGAGGGCAGACAACTCCCTGACCCTTCAGGCTCAGGTTATTGCCAACAGAAAAATGACTTTAATTGTTACGGTGTGTAGATCGCACGTCACCAGAGGCTCGAAGGGGGGTTGCATTAGGGCACTCAAAAGTAGCTCCAGGTTCCAAGGGTACGTGGGCTGCCTGTGGTGTGGGAAAACGTTAGCCAACCCTTTCATAAATCTTTTAGTCATTGGATGGGAAAAACACAGAATAGCCATCCACCTAGTGTCAGAAAGCAGTGATAGCCACTATATGCACCTTGAGGGAGGAGCAGGTGAGGCCAGAATTTTTACGATATAAAAGATAGTACAAAATGTGATGAATAGGTGCTGAATATGGATCTAAGGCTGTGTCAAAACACCATGAAGAAAAGCAGCTCCACTTATGGAGGTAAGTAGTCCATGTATTACGTTTTCTGCTATGTAGCAGAATGTGTTTGACAGCTTGAGAACCTATCATTTCTGTTTGTTGGAACCAGCCAGGTACCAGGCTGTCAGAGCAAGATGGTCGAGTTGAGGATGCATCAATCGCCCGTGGTTCTGCGTCAGCAAGTCATAGCATCTGGGTAGGTGATATGGAGAGTGGATCGACATGTGAGACAGGTAAGGGAATCACGTCTGTCGTGGCCAGAAGGGGGCTATTAGTATTATTGTGGCTCCCTCGATTGCTATTTTCTCTAAAACTCTTGGAATGAGGGGAGTAGGCGGGAAGGCGTACCGAAGATGGTAACTCCAATCACATAGGAAGGCGTCCCCCATGGAGTTCCGTCTGATCCTGGCTCTCGAGCAGTATCAAGGACATTTCATGTTGCAATGCGTGGCAAAGAGATCTACTGATGGGAACCCCCAGTGATCAAATATGGGATGGAGTACCTCTGGGTGTAGCTCCCATTTGTAGTTAGTGGAGAAATGTCTGCTTAGTGCATCAGCGGTGGAGTTCTGTTCACTAGGGAGGTATGCTACGATGAGCGTAATATTGTGCTGATTGCACCAATTCCATAAATGTATTGCTTCAGCGCAAAGTGAGAACAGGCTCCTCCCTGTCTGGTTACATAGTATACCGTGGTTGTATTGTCAGTAAGGACTCAAATAACTCGACCACGGATCAGAGGGAGGAAGTACCGACATGTGTTGAAGACCGCCTGCAACTCGAGGAGGTTGATGTGTAGTAGTGATTCTTGGGGGTACCATAGTCCTTGGGTTTGTTGGTCCTGTAGATGGTGTCAGCCAACGGTCAGGGCAGTGAGTGGTGTGTGTGTGTGTGTACTATACACCCAAGACTTCAACTGCTGAGACCGGGGTCCCTTGCAGTGGGCAGCCTGGAAGAGGCTGAAAGGCGCCCCAATAAGTGTACAGGGAGAGCTTATTACGCTTCAGATTTCAGCTGCTAGAATTTCATAATTCCTTCGCAGCGGGCAGCCTCGGGGAGACTGAGAAGCGCCCCAACTGAATTTTGCCACCTGGGTGTGACACAAATCCAAACGCCCAGGCTCTCCCTATATCTGTCCCTTTATGACCGGCTGAAGTTCTTTTAAATTGTGCTTGGTTCTATTACAGCAACTGAAGGAGTCAGGTTAAAGCTTAAACAGTTACAGGTTTATTTGAGGAAGCTTATAAATCATGTGGTTGCAATGGCTATTGTTCTATTTCTTAACTGCTGGCAAATTAGATAGATAGATAGATAGATAGATAGATAGATAGATAGATAGATAGATAGATAGATAGATAGATAGATAGATAGATAGATAGATCTTTAAAAAAATGGTTACAAGGAAAATAAAGATAGGAAATAGAAAATAATGGTACCAAATGACAGTTTAATCTTTAAAGAGCTCTATTCTATGCATGCACTAAAACAAAAGGACACATACAGGTACAATTTTTACCCCTTTCTGCGTCACTCGGTCCCAGCGTGTCAGGCCAGGATCGGTCCCTCAATTCCTCGGAAAGACGAAAATACGAGGTGGGCGTCCCCGTGGACCTCGGGAGGTCAAACACCTAACCCGACCAGCAGGTAAATGGTAGTTTGACACTCAAAGTGAGTGTGTGCTGGGCCCATCTTATATACCCATTGGGTCACGTATTTTCTCTTTCTTATCTGTAATGCCAATTGATGCTGGTCTGTCTGCTGTGAGACCAGTTCTCACAAGGAAGTTGTGAACTTAATTTACACTTGTAAGAGAGAATTGAGATGATTAAATTTTGAAGTACTGGACATTGTTTTCTCAGTGGGAAATTCCTCTTCCTGGGACTGTGTGTTCGAATCAACATAGGTGCCAGCTGACACTTCTTGCAGCCTCGAGCTTAGCTTATTTCCTTAATCGTTACTCAGAGTCAGAAACTTGCATATCCTGGTCAAAGCAGATCAAAGCTTAATGGCTATGCTGATCTTCTTATTGTTCCTTCTCTGCTCTGTATACAGACGACATCTCAGAGGGCAAGCAAGATTGTTTGAGAAAGGGTTGGGCTGCCTGGCTGCAGATGGGTGTCCCAACCTTGGAGTGATGCATAGGGGGTAAGTTGCATTGTTGGTTGAGGGCGATGAAAGAGAATCCAATTGTCCATCCAATTGTCAGAGATGGTCCACCAGAGCAATGATTTTCTTACGTGAGAAGGTATCGTAACTCTCCTGTGGACGTCTTAGCTGTTTGGGATATATATCGTAGCCATCCAATGCTGAAGACATCGGAAGCGTAATCTTGCGCATGCTACAACATACTTTGTGGACGCCATATGGCCATGAGCTACAGGCAGGTGAGTACAGGTGTCCTGGGACTGGCAGAGAAAACTTGTACTAAGTCCTGGATCTCCTGGAATCTGTTCATGGGTAAGAACGCACACACCTTGGTCGAGTTGAGGCGTGCGCCAATGAACTCTATCAATTGTTGCGGTATCATGAACGACTTCGGGACATTGAATATAAGCCCAAGTGTCCCAAATACACATCTCGTGGTGTTGGTGGCGTGAAGCGCTTTGGTGAACAAAGGTGCTCTCATTAGGCAGTCGTCGAGATAGGGGAATATAATGATTCCCAGTTTTCACAGGTATGCTGTGACTACTGCCAGTGTCTTTGAGAAGACCCTGGGAGCCGACGAGAGACCAAAAGGCAGGACCTTGTACTGGAAATGGTCTTTGCCTATTTGGAAACTTAGGAATCGTCTGTGGGCCGGGTGAATGGCCACATGAAAGTAGGAATCCTGTAGATTCGGGGACGTGAACCAATCTCCGCTGTGCAGTGCTAGTATGATAGTCGCCAGGGTCACCATCTTGAAGCGTTGTTTACGAAGGTACTGATTTAAAAGTCAAAGGTCCAGAATGGGTCTCTAGCCTCCCGACTTCTTCCGGGTCAAGAAATAGTGGGAATAAAAGCCTCTGCCACCTTCTCTATTGCTCCGATGGTCAGGAGACGAAGTGCTTCTTGTTTTAAGAGAGGCTTGTGAGATGGGTCCCTGAAGAGGAACGGGGTGGGAAGAGGCAATGAAATGAAGGGGATGGTGTGGGAGGGGTGGGAGGAGGCAATGAAATGAAGGAGATGGTGTAACCTAATGCAATCAGCTGTAGGACTCATCTGTCGGTGATAATATGGTCCCATTGGCGGTGGAATGGCCTTAGATGGTGATGGAACAGTGTATTGGCAGCGCAAGTATGGTTGTCTAGCGGTGTGGTCCGCAGTCCATCGACTGAGACATCAAACTTGCTGTCTGGTGTTTTGCTGGCCAGATGCTTTGGGTTGAGGTCACCTTCTCTGCTGTCTCTGTCTGTTGCGTTGGTGGTCCTGCTGTCTATAGTGGGTCATTGGATGCGAGCACGGTCTCTCCCTCTGGTAGGGTGTGTACCTCTTGTGCTAGTAAGGCGGGGTGTACATGCCTAGAGTTTTCAGTGTGATTCTCAAGTCCTTGCCCGAATGGAGAACTTGATCCATCTTTTCTGCAGGAAGCCTGTCAAAGGGGAGATCTTTGACTTTGGACAGGAGGTCCTTTGGTACTGCTGCTTGTTGCAGCCATGATGTCCAATGCATGACCACCGAGGTGGCGGTGGTCTGCGCTGCAGTGTATGCTGCATCAAGGGCTATGTGCAGGGCTGTTCTGGAAGCTGCATACCCTTCTTGTACCACCGCCTTGAGAACGTCGCGTTTGTTGTCTGGCAAGTGTTCAGTGAGTGGAACCAGTTTTGAGTAATTATCAAAATTATAATTGGCCATCTGTAGGGTTAATGTCGCGAAAGAGTAGACTTTTTGGCTGAAGAGATCCAGGCGCTTACTCTCCTTGTCTCCGCTGTTGGCTTTGAGCTGCGGAGCTTTTGCCCTCTGCTGTGCTACATCCACAACGAGAGAATTTGGTTGTGGATGTGTGAAAAGGAATTCCATGCTTTTCGTGGGAATGAAATACTTTTTATCTGCTTTCTTGTTAATAGCAGGAGTTGATGCTGACATTTGCCATATGTCATCTGCTATTTCTAAAATTGTGTCATTGATTGGTAGTGCCACTTTGGATTGTTGTGATGGTGGGAGGTTTCTGAGAAGATGGTGCTGTTTCTGTTGTACCTCAGAAAGTTGAACCCGTCGGCTACCCTTTTGAACAACTCCTGAAATTGGCAGAGGTCATCAGTTGGTGATGCATCGCCTGGAAAGACTGTGTCATCTGGTGATGATGAAGGCTGGTTAGTGGGTGAGTGCCCCTGTGGTTCTTCACATTCGGATGACTGCTGTTGTTGCAGATCTCTATGAGGTGGCACGGACGGGTCAATTCCCGTCGGGGTAGGTGGTCTTCTTGTGGTCAGAACAGATGAATGAGCCCTGGTACATGAAGGTTGAGACGGATGATGGGACGGTGATGGTAATGTGTCCTGGCAAGTGTGAGCGATATCTATCGTAACAGTAGGGCCTCGAAGAGCAATCGTAATAGTGCATGCTGTATGGGAACCTGGAGAAGTATCTGCGCCTATGTGTCCCATGGTGTCCTGAATAGTTGGAGACTGTAGGGGATCTACATGATCATGACTTTCCCCTTGAGTGTGTGGACAATGCTGGTGAGAGCTGGCGCCAATGGTGATAATAAGGTGAGGCATAAGGAGAATAATGACTTCGCCTTGTGGTGTGATGTCCCAGTGAGTGCCTTGACAAAAATGAATGAGCTGGAAATGGCGAAGGCGGTTCTGGAGAGAAGTGCATTTGCTGTGGGCTCTGAGAAGGTGTGGGTAACTTATGGGGCTTTTGGCGAGTCTTAATCTGCACCTGAGATTGCTCGGGTGAAGATGAACCCTGGGTTGAAATGTTCCTGGGTGCGGGCTGCACTGCAGCGTGAAGAGGTGGTGCCGCTAGTGAGCTGTACTGCGGTGCCGAGTGTGTTGGCAGTGCCAGCTGTGCTGGTAGTGCCGATGTCAGTTGGTGCACTTATGCCAGTTGTATGGCCGGTGCCAAGGTGGTTGTTGGCGCTGAGATGGTTGTTAGTTCTGATGCTTCTATTGGTGCCGGCTCAGGGCTCAGTGCCAGGTGAGCTACTGTCAACATTTTCGGTGCCACATGCCTCGATGACAGCGGATTCAGTGTCAATATGCTGCAGCCCTACTTCATTTTATTGGGTCCGTGCGTGGGAAACGTACCCAAGGTGCCTGGCTTATCCCCTGTGCTAACGTGCGTCAGTGGTAAGGAGCGTGAAGGAGAAGGCCTCCTCTTTGCATGGGTATGCTTAAGTGACGAGGGCCGGCGTCTACTGGTTTTCATGGGTTCCGTTAGGCAGGAGGAGACGGTCTCTTGTAATGCCTTGTAAACACGAGCATTTTAAGCCGCATCTCCCTGTCCCGTATAGCTCGCGCTGTAAGCTTAGAACAATGGGGACATTTCTGGGGGATGTGAAGACTAGGACTATAACAGAGTTTAAAGAGAAGCTAGATAATTTCATGGAAGTTAGGTCCATAAAAGGCTATTAGCCAGGGGATAGAAATGGTGTCCCTGACCTCTGTTTGTCAGAGGCTGGAGAAGGACGGCACGAGACAAATCACTTGACTATTGTCTGCAGTCCACCCCCTCTGGGGAACCTAGTGCTGGCCACTGTCGACAGACAGGCTACTGGGCTAGATGGACCTTTGGTCTGACCCCGTATGGCCATTCTTACGTTCTTATGTGTCCCTCGCTGAGGCACCGTATGCATAGAGCATGCCCCTCTGAGGAGGGCATTGGCTCACAGCATGCACCGCACTTTTTAAATCCAGGTGATCCCGGCATGACTCATCGGCGTCTCTTGTAGTCTACAGCGGACTAGACGTGTTTGAAATTAAAAAAACAATGACTAATGTGTCGCCTCAGAAAAACACTAACTATAACAATTTTTTTTTAAATAACTATATCAACTGGAACAGTAAAACTAAGGAGGATTACGACTATGTAAACAACTATTATAACTAACTAACTAACCACAATTTTTCTGTGTCTGTTCACTCCATCCACTGCTGGTCAGGAGGAACTGGCAGGAGCGGGATCACGCGCACGCAAACAGCATGAAAGGTACGACATGCGCATTGTGTATGCGTGGTCCGGTGGACTACGGCTGGGAAAGATTTCTGATCCTCGGTACCGGGACAAGCCTGACCCCTACAATGGAGCACCCACAGTACACTGCTCGAAGAAAAAACCTATATTATAAAAGCATTAAAATGCTTATTTACCAAAATGTCAAGAGGCAATAATAAATAAAAGTGTTCATCTTCTCATAACAAGTACTATAATTAAAATATTAAGCTTCATTTACATTTTTCAGCATACACTTGTGAAGGTTTCATGGGTATAGACATAAATTTATTGCCTTGATAAGCTGAATAAAAGTAGTCAAGCTCCTGGTCTGCATGCCTTGCTTTTAAAATAGTTTGCAAAGAAAAAAAAAAGAAACTTGCCCTTTTCTTCTTTTTTATGAGCCACACATTTACCCTCTATGGGTGTGTCTAGACTACAGGATTTTGTCGACAAAAATAGACTTGTCGTCAACAAAATTATACCTGTATCTACACTACCGCTGAGTTCTGTCGACATAACGGCAGGCGGTAAACCTCATTCTACGAGGAATAACACCTTTTGTTGACAGAGTTCCGTCGACAGAAGGTGTTATTGCATGTACACTGTCCTTTGTGTCTACTCTCATGTCCACAAAGTGGCTTGCTTTGTCGACCGAACTGGACGTAGTCTAGATGCTCTTTGTCGACAGAAGCTTTGTCGACAGCCTCTGTCAACAAAAGTCTGTAGTCTAGACATACCCTATGATTGGGAGTTTGTGTACACACATCTTAAGAGGTTTTTTCGCCCCTAATGTAACAGAAACATTACAATTTTTGCTCTTTAAAAAAAGCTGCATCTCCTTTCTGCATTACAAGGAAGCAGCAAATGGGCACTAAAACACTTCCCCCTACCTTTTTCCAATTATAGTTAAACAACCTGTTCAGAACTAAACCAGCTGTGCTAATTCATGGATTAGTCTGACCGTAGACATGTATCAAGAAACAGCCATTTTACCAAATGATGCCTTTCCTCCTGTACAAAGACAGCATCATGGCTCAGTGTTGGCTGCTATTACAAAGCTGCTGAAGCTATGGGAAAGTGTTACAAGCTAGTTTGTGTTTCTTCCCCTCTGCTAAAGCGCTCTCACAGAGTTCTGCAGAGGGGAATGAGACTAGCCCTAAATGCTAATGTCACTGAACCTTAAGGTTTCCCTTTGCTGTGCTGACTCACTGTGCAATAGAGCTGAGCCCTGCACCGCAGATGAGTGCAGAGCCCGGTGCCCTATACCAAGTCCAGCTACATCTCCAGCCAACCACTCAATACAGCCACTGAACTCCCCTGCATCCCTGCTCAGCCACCCTGACACACTAATAGAAGGCTTTTCCCGCCTCTTCAGCCATAATCTTGCTCTCCATCTACCGATTGTCCCTTCCACCCAGTCTGCCTCTAGGAATGATGCTACATGTAGAAAACTATCAAAAATAAAATCTCTAAATATCAGTTTAATTTAATGTGGGGCTGAAAAAGTGAACATACATTAATCCTAAAGGCTACTGCACCGTCTCACTAAGGGAAGAATGAGGCTTGTTTGAGAGCCTACATTGTGTATTTCTTCAGCGTAACAGAACGCGCTGGTTTTGGGAATCATTTCAACACGTATTAGGTGCATACTCATGTTTTACAGATATTTATGCTCAACTTTAACTCCCTGGTCATTTTTCTGTTTGGGAATTCATATAGAATCCTTGGGAACTAGTCCAAGGTATTGCATTCTCTCCCCTGCAGCCTTTGGATAATGCACATTTCTCTCCCCACATCCCACCTCCTGCTATCAACCATTCCTTACACTGTTATGCTGTCAAATAATTTGGTAAAAAACTAGCTGGTGGGGTCTATGCTTAGTCTCAGCTCATTCCAGCTGTTTTCTGATTGAGTTTACAAGAAAAGATCTTTTAGCTGCTAGTCCTGCAAACTCAGCCTGGAATGTGAAGGACCAGTTCTTTGGCTTTGCTTACATGGGGTGACACACAAAAATTCATCAGGCCTTAATTCTTCGTTTTCTTCTTTGAGAGGATATGGGGGCAGAAGGAATTTAGTTAAAAATTCTGCTTGCGATGTACAAATGGACTAGAATCCAGCATGCTCAACCCCAGCTCTAGTGAACGAGCAGCTATACAAGAATAAAATGCTTTGTAAAGAATGGGATTTAATAAGTTGGTAAGTGATTAGTCATGGTCTGTTTAACATTTTAAGCGATTAATTTAGCTCAGTTGAGGGCTTTATACCCAATTTCTTGTTTTCCAGAGTAGGTATGTTAGTTATGACAACAGCACCTGCCTGCAGACAACCAGCTGCTGCTCACAGCAACAGATGGCTGCTTGGGCATGCATGTGCATGTGTTTAATATAGCAACTGCTCCCTTCTCTCTTCACCTTGGGTGGGGGAGGAGAGGAGAAAGGGAGAAACCAGCATCATGACTCTTTTATGCCTCTCAAAATAAATGGGAAGCTGAGGGAAGGAAGTGATCTGCTTACTCACACTTGTCCAGCTGAGACTGCAGCAACTCTAGATGCCTGGTAGCCGTTAGATCAGCTAGTGCAAGAGAAGCCCCCAAAACCTCTCTCACTCTCTAGCCTGTGTGTAAATTCCAAATTCATAGTGAGGAGCTAGAAGATAGGTTTGGGAGTCTGACCTTTTTGTGTCAGCCCTTTAAAAACTGAAGTGTCCATAGCACACCCTAATGCCTTTCAAAGTGCTCACAGGTGGCTTCTCTTTTTCATGGATTTTGCAGGGCAGACCCATGGTTCTTGCTCCTCCCCCTCCAAGGTCTTCCAGCTGATGTTGCTATTACCAGAAACACTTCAGTCTAATGCTTTCAAAGACACTCCTGTATTGAGTTGCAAAAAAGAAAACGAATAAAGTGTCCTAGAAGGTGATCACATGTCCCAGTATTAAGGGCTTTGTCTTACATAGGCAAATATTATTCATCACCCTATCCCACAGAGACCTATTCAAAAAACAAAGAAAACATGGTCATTAAGTCACCAATATCTTCCCTTTTCAAAATGGGAGGTCAAGTAAACAAAGCAATAATATTTTCACCCAGACTCAGTGTTATTTGCAGAACAGGATCATTGCTGAACAAGAGACTTTTCTTTGTCAACAGGATGTTTTTACTACTTTCCTAGATGTACAATACTGAGTTCAGAAGCAGACAGGTATCCACTGGAAAACTAGTGAAAAAAAATCAAGACATACTACCAGAAAAGCTAATTAGAATATACAGGGGGGAAGGACAAGAAACTAAATACAGTTTTGTGGAACTATGATATTCAACAACTAAGGGTACATCTAACATTGCATGGCTATTTTGGGATACAGGTGGCATCCCAAAATAGCTACCCTGTGCCTACACAAGCCACCCGTTATTTCAAAATATTTTTCAAACTAACATTCCATGAGGGCTAAGGGATACCTCAAAATAGCACGTTATTTCAAAATTTGGTGCTGTGTAGATGTGCCAGATTTCAAATTAAGCTATTTTGAAACAGATTCGAAATAATATACGCAATTTGCACTACACAAATTGTGTATCTTATTTCAAGTTTAGGGTGCTGTGTAGATGCACCCTAAAGGACAGAAGTCAACTGAAGTCTTATTGGTGCTAGAAGTGTTTAACAATTCAAGCCCCCTGGTCCATACTAGCTTCAAGTTTACAGAGAGTAGATCTTCACTTGAGCACCAAATCAAGTTTATGGTTAAGATCTCCCGCCTTACTTGTTAAACAAAATTAAATATTATAAATCACTAGAAAGTACAAAGTAACAGTACTAAGCCAATCATTTCAGAGTATATTGTAAGGATGGAAAAATTCATATCCATTTATACCTTCAACATACAAACTTTCACAGTACCGGAGGAAGAATATTTATTAATTGGAAAAACTTGAAAGTGTATCAAATAAAAGTTAAAGCTATTATTCCTCTTTAAAAAAAAAAGAGTACAAGCTGCAGATTTGATGCAACAATCTGTAATTAGGTATCTGCGAGGTGATGCAAAGGTTTTTGAAAAAGCCTTCCAAAACCCATTGGTAGGCTTACAAATTTACCTGCAGCACTTGCACCCACCTCCATGGATTGCTTCAGTGCTTTGGGAAGTCAGCCTGCACTGGCCCTGGCAGACAAGTTATTTTTTGCCCTTCTACTAGGAAGCCTTTCATTTGTGCATTTCAATGATGAAGTCTCAGCTACCTACCATCAGAATTTAGAGCATGAATGATTGGCAAGTTGAGTCTATGTCCCTAGCCAAACCAGTAACAGAGCACATCAGGTCTGTCAGAGCAGTAACTCAACTCCACTTGCTAAGACTATGTTGTCATTGCAATCAATCCACCAAGGAAAAGAAAGGTCCTCCACCCAGGCACTTCTTGATACAGAATCCTAATGGAGACAAAGCAATGTAGATTATACCTTGATGCAGGAAGCTAAAGTAAACTCAAGGCCTTGTATCCACTATAATTTATATTATGATTGCTACCTAGATGAAAAAAATCCACATACTTTGACGTAAAGACATAGTTTCACTCCCATGGGCTTTCATGCCTGTAGGATCAGGATCTTTATGAATACAAACTATATTCATCTTTAAACCCTTCTTTTAAGGAGAAGGAATTCTGTGATTAAGGCATTACACTGAGGTTCAGATCTATGTTCAAGTCCTAGCACTGAGACAGACTTCCAGGAAAGTCCTTCAATCTGTACTTAAGGTCCTCATCTTTAAAATGGAGACAATACTTCTGTACTTCACAAGGGTGAAGATACATATACAGTAAAAGTCCTTTTAACTAGCACTTCACCAACCAACAAGCTCAATAAACCAGCATTTCTGATCTGCACAGAAAGTCTAGTTTATAGTGCTATCAGTATGGGGCCAACAGTGGGCTGGTGTGTAGGAAGGACTGCAGGGTGCACTTTGGGAGGTAATTTGGGTCCTGGATGGTGCTTGGGGCAGAGATTGGAGCACAGAAGGTGATGGGGCTGCAGATGTGAGAGGGCGCTCACATCCACCAGCCCCCACAAGTAGCTCTCTGTCCTGGCTGTTGTTGACAGAGGCCTGGCTAGGCGGCTCTGCAAAACACAGTGCCTCCAACTTCCCATTTCTGAGTACTGACTCTGCAGCTTCCAGCCCATTGGCCAAGAACTACAGCCAATGGGAGCGGCAGAGCACAGCATCTACAGATGGAGGCAACATGACTCCCGGCCTGCAGAAGAGCTGCCTGGCCACGCCTCTGGTCGGAACAGCAGGGATGGGGAGCCGTTTGCAGGCACCACTAGAGATGGATATCCTCTGACCCAGCATTCTGAGGCCTCATGTACCCCACCTCCCTAACCCAGCCTATGCCCCACAGGTCATCTCCCATCAATCCCACACTCCAAACCCCTTTGTCTTCATTAACCGGCATCTTTAATTTACTGGGGTGCACACACATTCCCCCAGCATGCTGCATAAAATGGCTTTTACTGTATTAATGTTCAAAGCTCCATGTTAGCAGGCAGATAAACACACAGGTAGAAACTATATGGCCTACAGTTATTTCAGATGACCTGTGATAGCAGCTTGCTTACTGACAAGAGCTTTGAAACCCATAGCTATTCAGAAAAAACAAACAAGTTAGGGTAAGATTTGGTTAAAGAATAAGTTACAGGCAGACACACAATTTAGTTTTGAATAAAGGTTTGTTATCTGACAACTAGTTCTTAATTCAGGGTGATCAAAAAATTAGCTCACGTGGAGCCACCTCCTCCATCCCTTTGCTGCCTCCCACAGAGCCGGTTCAAGGGGCAAAGCCCATTGAAAAACCTGCTGCCCACTGGCACCAGCTTCACAGAGCTGCCTTCCCCCCATGCTGCTGCCACTCCCAGAGGCAGCAATGTGGAGGCAGCTGCACGGGGTACAGGGAGCTCCCTGGGAGTGAACTGGCTACCAACCCTGTCACCAGTGACTATAGAATAATTGTGTAACCAATAATATTGGGTGTGGTTACATGATTATTCAATTAAACGATATAGAAAATCCCTAGTTTGTGTTGCAGACTGTACTTTGCAGTGGCTTTGCTGAACGGAGACTTATAGGTGGGTACTTAACTAAAGTTAAATAAATGTGTTTGTTGAAAAGCAAATTATGACAGAGCTGACCCACTAAATTCTGTCTACTATGGTAAGAAAATTGTACTGTAGTTTTGCAAGGTTCTAATTGAGCAAATGCTCCGCACTCTGACATGGAGTAAAAACACTCAAAAGTCACTACAAATATGCCAGTGAAATGCCTACAAAAAGATTACAGAACTATTATGTTAATAAAACATGCACATTAGTCAGAGTCGCTTTAGCACAATGCGTTAAGACTTGAAAATCTTGCATCCATAGAAAGATTAAGAAACATTATAACACACATCTGACAAAGTTTACATAAAAGAAAGAATTCTCCAGGTTAATTCCTATTCTTAGAAAGGCACACCAATTCATAAAGTCATGTTTCTATCTGAAAAAGCATTTTTGTCATCATCACGAGTGATACTTATGATTAGTATATAACTGAAATGTTAAAGAAGTCTTTTCAGTTCTAACCTGCATATGTCCGAAATTTAGCTCCTGAGCTAGCTGATTGTTTTTACTGTATTGCTGTTTTTACTGTATTGCTATTTTCTCCTTTTGTTTGTGTTTTCTCCTGTTTGTTTGTTTGTGTTTTTCATAAAGGAGAGAAAAAATAAACCCACAACTAAAAAACAAAAACATGGGGATAGTATTGTAATTCAGAACTTACACACTAGGTGGGTAACTGGATGCTGAACAGTTTTTGGCAAGTCAGTTATTTTCTGAGACAACTTACATGGAATGGAGAATGGCTGTACACAATTTTTTAAAACGTTTTACAAAATGGAACTGCATAGCAGTAAATTAAGGAGTTAAATCTGGTACATTACTGGTTTGTGTAGAACATTAATGTCCTTAATTGTACCTGGCAGAGTACAATTAGTACAGCATTTTTCTTAATCCTTTCACATTTTATCATTAACTTTAAGTTACAATAGAAATTGAAAGACCCACATTCCAACACATTAAAGACATAAGATATCACAGCATAATATAGTAATCAACACAAGCTCTCATTTCAAAAATATTAGAAGTCAGCTAAGCAAGTGACATACTGAATAAGAGTTGAGATATGGCCATGGTGTATTCACCTTTGCTCAAAGATGCAAGGAGAGTAGAAGCAACACTTCTGTATTAGTGAAAAATACAAAATCCTAACAATCTATGGACAGCTCACATTTAAAAAAAAAAAAAACACACACCTATCTACGCCTTCCCAGCACCATACTGATATTACGTCTGACTGGGTCTACTTATCTTTCTAAAATAATTATATGGAAGATTTAGGCAAAACTTAACCACAAAAGAATCAGTGATGAGTTGTATAAAACAAGTAGTTTATTTTGTGACAATATTTATTTAAACAACTTCTAATTTATACGATCATGAATCTACAACACTGACTTTCCACAAATACATATTGTGTTTGAACAGAAGAGCCTCCTGAAATTTAAAAAAGTTCCCATAGGAATGTGTATAACAGAAAATGAGATACATTGAAGTTTCTCTGGGTGTACAGACACTAGCAATACAAGTTTTTCATGCTCTCTGCCATCTTGGAAGAGGAATGCCACCATCATGTTTAGTGTGTTCCATTATTAGTCATGGCTTCTCTGATGTCTTCTCAGTTAAGCAAAGGCTTTGGTTTAGTTGCCCGTTGGTGCTGCACAGGTTTAACATGAACAGCTGTTACAAAAATAAAAATAAAAAGAGTAAGTCTGTTTTCTAAGTTACTGTAAAGAACTTCAGAGGGGTAGATGCATTAGTCTGTAACCGGAAAAACTTAACAATGAATCGTTAAGCCGCCAATTGGTTAGGACTAGCCCTGCCTCTAACTTTCCCACTACTAAGGCATCTGCTCTCAGATTTAAGATCAACTGTTCATACCCTTGAAGTCACATCAGACTCCAGGCTAAAAATCTCAGCCAAAAACCACTTCTTCCACATGTGACTCGTCAGAAGAGATTGCACCCCAACCCTTTGAATATGGCCACAGAGATCAATATATTGATCTTGCTTTATTATTTACATTCCTATACAGGAACAAAACCCACTCCTGAATGAAAAGGCTCTAACACAGGGGTGGGCAAAAGGGCCTCCGCGGGCCAAATCCAGCCCGCCAAGCGGGTTGATCTGGCCCAAGGAGGCCCTGCTGCTTCCCCGCTCCCAGACCTCAGGAAAGAGGCTTCACATGCTCCCCCCAACCTTAGGCCCTGATTGGCCTGGGAAGCGCAAAGCCTCTTCCTGCCCTACCCCCACCCTGTGAGGAGCATGTGGCACTCTGAAGTGCCGTATGCTGCTCGCAGGGCGGGAGGAGACACCACACGCTCCCCCGCCCCCAAGCCCTGATTGGCCTGGGAGCAGGAGAAGAGCGCAAAGAGTACATATTTAAAAGGAATCTCTACTATGGCATCTTTTAAAAGTTTCCACGCGGCTTGTGTAGTGCTTGCTTTTGGCATTATACCTTTTAATTTCTCTTCAACTAACTTCATTTTTGTGTAGCTCCCCTTTCTGAAATTAACATCTACCATGATGGTGGACTTCTGCAGCGTCTTCACTCCTCCCAGAGATGTTAAATTTTTGTGTTATGGTCACTATTACCAAGCAGTTCAGCTATATTGACTTCTTGGATCAGATCATGTGATCCACTTGGTACAAACAAATGGAAACGTTGTATTAAAACACAATCTAATTAGTACCAAGTTTTCCTGATTCTTTGTGTTGCTCTCACACTAATTTGCAATCATATATACAAAACAAACATATTCTTCATTAGCTTTTTAAAGGAAGATCATTGCATTTTTCATTGGAAATGTCAAATAAGTCTTTTAGTTAGGAGAGAAAATCTGGCTGGATAGCATCAGAAAGCTTTTAGCTACAAGTGTTATATAAACTACAGATTTAAACTTTTCCAAAAAAAGCAAAGTGACTGGTCTCAAAATATTAGTGATTCTAAGATTCTACAAAGCTTGCCCATTCTCACCAGGTGTTGGCAAAAGGCCAGGTTTTTCCCCAAGCAGTGGCCGTTTTGCAGGCAGATGCGGAGAGTATCCTAGAAGACCAGGTCTTTTAGCAGGTGCTGCTAGAAGAGGTGGAGGTTTACCCTTTGCACTGGATATCCCTGTTTGGAAATTAGAGGCTTTTTATTTTTAATAAGAACAACATATAATTTCTTTGAGCAAGATACCCACATTTTCTATGTAAACAGATTTTAAATAACAATATCTGATCATAACTTAAAGCAAGGTAAGAATTTGGTTGTGCCAGGAAAATGGGATATGCCTGGAATGGGATTGCTTCTCATAAAACCATACAGAAAAAGACTCACCAGGCATGTACAAAGGGGGTGGCTGGGGGTGTCCCCGCTCCTCTCTGGGACTGTCCCAGCCCTGAAACTCCCATCCCCTACACACCCTTGAGAGAGGTATGGGGAGAGGGGGTCTAAAGCTCCTTCGCCCAGATTTGCTAACTGTTCCCCCTCGTCAGGAGAAGAGCACAGTTTGCTGAATTCCTCACTCTGGATGGGGAGCGCAGGGCATAGGTGAACTGTGGATTAGCTCTTGCCCCCTGAAGGGACAGGAAGGGAAAGAGCCAGAAGACCTGGCATGAATCTTGGAAGGGAGGCCTGCCACCCCGTCACCCTCCTTCCCGCCCCACACAGTCACCTCCTCATCCACCAGCCTTGACTCCTGCACCCCTTACACCTCCAGCCTCCTGTCCTGAGCCCCTCCTTAAGGGCCCGAGCAACACCAGATAAGTGTGCTAGTCAAATATATTTGACAAAACCCTAGGCAGACTTAACTTCTTTAACATAGCACTTCAAGACACCAGTTGCAATGCAAATTTGTACCTAGCATCAGGCCTGTGGCTGAAGACTCAGATCATGTACGCATCAAATTATGAATATATGAAAATTCTGTCTAATGCTAACATTAAGCTAACCTGAATTCCCAATAACTGTTAATAAGCACCCCAATTTCAATTTAAAAACAACAAGCATTTAATTTTAAATTAACACAACATAGGCTTACGCAACAGTCTTAAGCATCTAGGGGTACATCTATGCTGCACACTTATATCGGAATAAGCTATTTCAGAAGAAATACTCTGAAATAGCATCTTTTGAAATAGCGCGTCTACATGACAGGGAATCCTTGAAATTAGTCCGAGGCAGGCTCCCCTAATGTGAATTCATTACATTGATTTAGAGCCCCCAGAAGCAGTAGGGAGTAATTACTTTGAATGGCCCTGGGGAGAAGCTATTTTGAAATAGAAGTAGTGGAACGTCCACACTACGGCTATTTCAAAATAATTTCAGAAGAGGTGTTATTCCTCATGGAATGAGGGTTCCAGAACTCAGAACTCGGAAACCATCCATTATTTCGAATTTCTTTCAAAATAATGGATTTGCTGTATAGACGCTCACATTGTTATTTTGAAATAATGGACATTATTCCAAAATAAGGCTGTTGTACAGACGCACCCTAGGAGAATTCATTGTTGAAAACCTGAACTGCTCTCACTGTCCCAGATGCCCTTTAATATTCTATAAGCTTTTGTAAATTAAATTAATTCTTTCACTAGAGCTTAACTTTGGCAATTGACGGGGGGGGGGGGGGGGGAAGCCTTCCCAATGGAAAAAAGCTTTTGGTCAGGTGTTTGCCTCAATCCACATCAGCTTCAAAGGCTACAAGGACAGTAAGAGAATTTAATTAAGATTAAAAGCATGAAAGATCCTAACACCCTTAAGTATCTATGCTTCTATAATATTACAGAAGATTCATTTTTGACAGGAATAGAACAATTGTTTTTCTCTACCTTCCTATCACATCCTGGAAAGTTTGCTATAAAAGGCAATAAAGGTTAAAAACATCCAACTTGAACTATTGTGGCTTTTTTTATTTAATACTAAATTCAATATAAACTCCCATGGATTCAGTTTCTGGTACTATAGTTTCAAGCTCAAAGTAAAAAATCACTACATGTGCTTTTCACCAATGTGGAGACTCTAGGAACACAAGATGACCAGGGACAGTAGCCACAGACAATCACAAGTACGACGTTTTATCTGCACTACAAGTTTTATTAAAGCAATAAGTTACCTATGCATATATAAATCCCACAAAATCCATGCAATGACTAAGACTGTCGTCATACTCACACCCTAGATATTCTAGGGTCCAACGCACTTTTTAACAGATGATCATTGAGGGTCTTTCAACTTTTACCCAACCAGGAAACATCTTTTATAGAATTGTTCCACATGCATATCCATGAGGGTTTCAAACCTCTTTTTCCTTATATGTACATGAATATCTCATGAATATCAGGGTGCCCCATTTTACATAGATTATTTCTAAGTTCTTCTTACTCTCATTAGCATCTACACACAACATACAACTTGTGATCAGGACATGATGTTCCATGATGTTACAATCAGATATTTTATGGACTTGACCAATACACTGTAGTCTATTTCAGTTTGCTGTAACATCGCCTATTGTTGCATCTGCTGCAGTAATCTTGTGACCTTATGGCATTGGGTTATTCCTACATCACCCATTCATGTCAACGATTCTGAAGCGAATTACAGCCCTCAGCCTATAGGCCTTCCATTCCAGCCCTCAGCCTATAGGCCTTCCATTCCAGCCTTGTTTTACTTATCACACTTCTATAACTCTACAATTTAGGTCAATTTAGCATACATTGATTATACGTGAAGTACTATATGAACTGACCATAAAAACCAAAACACACCATAATGATACATGGATGACAAAATAAATTAATTGGCTACACTATTTAATTACCACCCTCAATATTTGTAAAGGAGCTAAAAAAATTAGTCAATCTCACTCACATTATTTTACTTTCCATAATGATTATAATATTGCTGTTACATTTTTAGGAGCAAATCAGTCATGAAAAAGTTCAAAGTAGTAAATTAGACTTCAAAATATAAAATTTGACACAGGAGGAAGTTACAACAATTGTTACTAACCCGGTGTTGGAAGAAGAGCTCCTGACGGCCTATCACCCAACAATGAAGGTTTAGCTGGAGAAAGGAGCGACTGGCCTAAAAGAACATTCCTGTTGGGTGTTGGCAGAAGAGGTGGAGGTTTACTTAAGGTATGTGTGGCAGTGCTTGTACTTGGCATCATGTTTCCTTGATACAATGAGTCTTCAACTTGAGTTGAAGGATCACTTCGTTCAACAAGGGCTAGTTTAAGAAAACAACAAACAACAACGTAAGTAATTCTTAAGAGCACAGCTTTATGAAGACTGCATAACCTATAATGGCAAGATTATTTCTAATTATCAACCCCTTAGCCTAGAGGTTCAAGAAGTCTCTGTAGGACTGCTCCTATGGATCCAGAGAACACCAGAATATCTTTCCAAAATACATGTTTTCTGCAATTTATGCAAGTTTGTTGGTTTGTTTTATCTGTTAAAATTGTTCTGCTGAATTTCTCTTGAATACTTTGCAAAATTTATATAATGGTTGAAATAATGTTTATCATCAAACCAGATGTGAAATTCTGCACAATGGCTTCTTCTATGTGACTTTAATTTAGAATGCTTTTATACGTGTATGTTATTATCAAAACTTAAAGGTGTAATGTTAAAAGAAGTGCTACAAAAATTTACTTGTAACAATGAAGCTTAAGGGAGAGTGATTACCCAGTAGGGGGCTTGGATATAAATATTTAAGTGTTGGATGTGTAACCATATCTAGAGGGAATATATATATGACTTTAGGATAAATATACACGTGCTTTAATATACATTGACATGTACAAGTGGGCTTTTGACCTTCATCTATATTAATAGACTATTTATGTGGAATGTACCTGAGAGCTAGATTTGTAACAGTTCGATTTAAAAATATGTGTAAAGCTGTATTTTTTTGGGGAAAAAAGCATGAATACCTTCAAGCTCATCTTTCCTCGTCTTCAGGTAGTCACTTACTGAGTTCAACTCCTCACGATATAAATATTTTCCCTCACTTAACAGAAAGAGGAGATGTCTAATGGCTAGAGGCACACTGTAACTCCCATTGAGCTCCCGTTCTATGTAGTCATCCGCCAGATCAGCTGCTTTGTGTGAAACTGCGGTACGCTCCTGCTGCTCACGCTCAGCAAAAATTTTCCCAAATGCTTTAACTACGAGAGCCAATGCATCCTCCATGGGCATATTACGGTGTACTACAGAGAAGAGAGATAGCTTGCTTTATCAGTCTTGTGTTCCCATCTACTTGACACATTTATAAAAAGACAAAAACAGTGCTATTAAGTCTGTGTGTAATTCAATAGGATGAAATTTAAATGGTTTCTGTTTCAGGATTAACAGGGTTACCCTGTAATTACAAAGGTTAGTTTGATTCAACACAACTATGTGCAATGTTACTTAACTACAAATTAAATTTAAAAAGTTGCCCAATTAAAAGATACTGCGCACTTGTCAACTTAATTTAAGCTTGGGCTATAAAGATTCTTGATTTTACCCTTGAACAGTAAAGTAAGAGGAAAAGTAGTATTAGCACAGACTTACTACTTGAATTCAAAACAAATTTTACCTGAATGGAGGAACAGGACAGTTAGATATTTTTAATTTAAAGAGAAAGTACCTTTATAATAATGTCTAGAACACTTGTGTTTTTGTTAAAAGGGAAAGATGTGACATATGAAGATAAATGTTTGAAAACCGAAGACTTAAAATAGATGGATTTTAACTTGATCCATCTATATAGCTGTAAGAGAAGAATGTGAACTGTAATCATGTTATTTATATATAATGCCTTACTATTACTTACTATGCTTAACAGCTTTTGTTGCCTATGTCATGCCATTTATGAAAAAAATTCAGGGCAGATGGATGTGTGTTTTGTGAATTATTGGAAATTAATTCAATGAAGTATTTACAAATCAACACATCTTAACTTGGTAAAAAAATCTGACCTAGAAGTGTAATGTGTCAGTATTAAATATTTTAACATGTTCAAAGAAAATTAAATTGCAGTTTTGAATGGGGACTATTTTAAGTGACATTTCTACATGAAGCTAAACTTACTTTTGATAGACTCATGAAGCATGATTACGGTGCAAGAGGAAAGTGCTACATTTGACTGTTCAACAAGAATACAAAATGGGGAACCATCATTTTTAACTTCTTGGAGGGCGCGTGTGAGACCCAACTCAGATGTAAGGTATATCATTTCCACCACAAGGCCATGATCCTGCAACCGATGGCCTATGACTGTTGCATATTCCCTTAAAGAAAAAAAAGAGGCTGGTTATTTTACAAATAAAAGTCTGTGTCATTGTTGTTGCCATGCTGTAGTTCATGTTTTGTATGTTCTCAGTTACAGGTAACAATTCTAGTTATGTGACGTGTAAGAAAGAAACAGTTTTCGTTCCACAAATGGAATGTTCCCTAAATCAGATAAGCTCTTTTAGATGACAAAAATGCAGATTAAGAAGTACATATACCAACAATTTTAGAAAAAAAGTCTCGGTGTTCTATTGTTTAGAAATGTGATCCTTTCATAGAGGGACATTTTTAATTGAGGATCCCTATGTGGTCATGTATTTAGTGCTATTTTTGGAAAGTATGTGCATATATTATTACACTAGTGATTGAAAGTATTTATATTTAGTTTTTATTTATTCTAATTCATCTATATATCACAGATAGTCAAATACATTCAATTAAAATTTGACTTTTTTTAGCATAAATTGTTATGACTGGTATTAGTGTAAGCCTTTTAATTGCATTAACTAGTTGGCTTTTTAAAAAGAAAAAAGTGTGAGGAAAAAAAGGAAAGGCGTTGAGAATTAGGCTTAAAGGGCATTTATGCTTAGCAAATGTATAGCACACATTATACTACATGTACTCTGCTCTATGTGTAACTTCTGAGGGCTTGTCTACATTAGCAAGTTATTGCATTGTAACTGTCTTGGTCAAGGGTGATAAAACACACATGCACACACACCCCTGAGCACAGCAAGTTACAGCACTATAAACAACAATGTAAACAGGCCCCTCGTGGAAGTGGTTTACCCAGAGCACGGGTGCTGTTACCACACTGTCATGCTTGGCAATGTAGACAAAACCTGAGTCTTATCTGTTTATTTTACAGTTGAAAGTTTATTAGTGTTAACACCAGGGAAGCAATAGGACAGGGGAAGCCTTGTTCATTCTGGCTTCATCAGAATTGTTAGCTTACATTCAATAACATAATATACATAAGAGAAAAACACAGATAACTTTGTACCATGTGGTACAGACTATTTTGGCAGTTAGGAAGATGTTACTTTAATATGTAAATTAAGTATTGATGTGAAAGCAAGTGAAGAAAAATGGAGAGCAAGATGTCAATTTTACACAGTTATTTTTAACTGAATCAAAAGTATACTTTTACAAACTGCTTACAGAATCGAGTGTTATCACTGCGCGATATAACCAGTATTATCTGGTGACTCAACAAGCCAATCTAAGTTGTTCCTTCAGACAAAGCTATAGTTATGGCAGTGTTTTCACCATAATTGCAAGTCTTTCCACTACTGAATACAGAACATCCATTTCACTGAGCACTGACTCTTGACATGTTATGCAGGGTACTGACAGTGCATTTGCCAAGTGCATTTGAAGTGATCACCTATTATAACATCTTTCAGATGGTGTCACGAATTAAGAGATGATGAAAACCTCTACTGTAATTCAAGTAACATCTGAATATCAAAAGACTAACATGTCAGATGGAGGGAAGAAAGAAAGGGGATTAAGGTAACATTTATAGCTACAGAATCCAATATTCAAAAGAGAGCAGCAGTATCAGCACTGCTTTAGACTGATGAATTTGTTGATTCACTTACTAGACGTTGTATAAAAGTGTAAAAAGTATAATAAATCATCCACAAGTAGTCTCTAAGGTGCTGAAAGACTATTCGTTGTTTAAGTTTTCCAAGTTTCCATGCAGTTAGTCCATTTGAAAACAAGCGTATTGGTAATTAATTTTGTACTAGACACTAAATATAAGTACATTTATTTTCTTATTGAAACAGAGGGAAGGGAGAAAGGAAATAAATAGCATTTAATTGGTGATACTGACCATTAATGAAACATCAATACTAAATTTAAGCTTTCTTGAACCAATCCTCCTTCCTCCCCTCAAATAAAATCTATTCTGAATGCATCAATGATTGCCAAGACCTCCATAATGAAGTTGATCCTGGTCATCTCTATGAGATGGACAATTGTGATATGAAAGTTAATAGTGTATGATAACCAAGAAGAAATCTCTCTGCATTCTACTTCATGTAATGTTCCTGTGTTGCCAAATATGTAATTTCAAGCCTTTATACAGTTGTTAGAAAATTACATTGAATCTTTAAATAGAAAGTGTAAGGTTTCACTATGCACATTTCACTACTCACAAGGATTAATCTGGAAGAAAACAAAAGTTACTTAACATGAAAAAAGCCTAAAAGGTTTGCTTTCAGTTTAAAGGGAGGCTACACTTAAAATTTTTAGAACGGTTTAGTGTTTGTTTTTTTGCTGTAATCACCATTTAACAGACCAAAAGATTAAAGAAAAAACATACTTGAGTTTGTGCATTTGATAGTGCCTTATATTATAGCTAGTTCCCCTATTGTATATGTGGATCTTTCATTTGGCAGCTACAGAGAAAAATGTAAAATACTAAAAATTGTTGAGATGACTCAAGGACAGGTGTAGGATCTGAACTTACTTTTAACATTTTATATAGATTAGATTTCATGGTTTCTAAAAAAGTGTTTCTACTACTAAATGTTAAAATATAAGCAACAGTAAGAGTTAACTAAGAGTTAATTTGCTTTAGAAATATCTTAAAGTTCTTCTGTGTGCCCCCATGTATACTTAATATACTCACTGGCCTGGGAGATGCATAACAATTTTAAATACTTAAGCAAAAACTAAATAGAATTATGTTAAGGAACTTCAGAGAGAAAAAAGTAGGCTTAACATTCAAATATTACCTACATCCTCAGTTCTGAGAGAATATCATCGTCAACTGAGTATCTTAACTGAAAACATAAAACATCTCATTTTTTAATTAGAAACCTACGTTTGTTCCTTGCTGATGGCTACAATGATACAGTCAGAAGGTCTTTCTTTATCATACTCTTTTTGTATCTGCTGGTAAAACTGCATGTATAGCTTCTCCCTGCGACCATCCCTGGTATAGTCATCCTCTAAAATCAAAGAACAAATTGATTAAAAAGTAACAGTGACTGGTACCATTACTGGAGCATCAGGTTTCTTTCCCATTCTATTTCCACAATACTTAATTGAGAAGTCCACTAAAAACTGAATTGATCTTGGACACATAGCAAGACACAAGGAATGTGATTTAACTAGGAAGCAACTTAACTAACAACTGAGAATTATCCAGTAATAACTCATTTTTTGTATGTCACCCTTCCTTCCTAAATCTGTTCTACATGATAAAGACTGTCTTGAGACCTCTACTTCAAACCTGATCCCAGTCCACTGTTAGGATCCTATTACCACCCCTCATAAAACGCTGGGGAGGAAAGGGGGCTGATTTCTCACTCTATGAAGTATTTGGGGGCCCAACCCTATTCCACACCTTCTTTAGGTTACTTTCCCTAAATCTACTTCCAACTCTGGTTCATTAAAGAACCAGACTTCTATTAAAAAAGTACCTGCACTGGAAACACGCTACCAGGAGGAGACAGCAATTAGCTGGGCTACTTCCCCTCATCCCCAACCAGGTTCCCATATGTTAACAACTCCTTCCCTAATATTGGCCAAAAATATATTCAGTCTCTGTCAGGGTATTTCCTGAGGAGCCCAGATAACCCATTTTATTGTGTAAGTGTGATCAGTTCTGATTTACACATTTTCTAGCCTCATGAACATGCAGCAGCCTAGTGACTCTCTACTATAATCTCTGCTGAAAGACTTCAAATTGCAATTGCTCATAGGAAAAGGTTCTGCCCTCTCTTTGCCCTAGTTATTAAAGCAATCTTCTCACAAGATTCCCAAATTGTTTTTGCCTCGTCCTTTGTTACCAAAAATGGTAAGTAGATATCAGCTAATCTTGGAGCATGTGTCTTCTTCCATGCAGTTATCCCCTCACCACTGTGAGCCTTCTGGGCAACTGGCTTCCCACTTCTAAGCCCAGTGAACAATATTTGGGCCCACAGATCCAAACATCATCTCTTGTAACCCGCTTCCTTGATACAGAAAACTAGGTATGCAGCAAAACATAGAACATCCACACCAGCAGCCTCTACTTCTCAACTGGAGGCCTTGAATGCACATCAACCAACTGTATCCCTCAGACTCCTATTACTGTACCCGTTTCACTGCAGGAGTTGCAGCCCTGATGCTGAAAGAATGGCACCCAAATTCGCCAGCACACCACAAACTGGAATTTTCTGGAGCAACTCCTATCAACAGGAAGAAAGAGTGGCCCAGCATTAGCCAGTCTCAGCAATATGTAGGTCCTTAATGCTCTGACTGGGTAAGTCCCTGCCTTCCCATACTCTTGCATTACTATAAACTTTTTTGCCCCTCCCTGGTCCATTGACATTGTAAGAATCAAAACGACTGATTATTCCCCCAAATGTAAGTCCCCAAATTCCAAAGCTCTACCTGAAATACTGCCATGCTGATCTCGGCACAAGTGCTTCGATTAAATGCTTAAAAAACCCTCCTTGCGGCAGCTGCCTCGTTCAAATTTGCATACTGGTGATATTAACTTGTGATGAAGAATTCATACCACATTCCAAAGCATCTGAATAATGAAAGGCTTATCAGGGATGTGTTATAGGACCTGTGAGGTGAGACGACCCATCTGCAGCCTCCTAACTAAATATCTGCCACAACAATCCAGATAGCCCAATTTTCTACAGGCTGAGCCTCTCTAAACCAGCCTCTCTTGGCTGGCAACAGCCGTGCTCTGGCAGGACCGTGGATGTTCCAGGACCAGAAAGTCTTGGTGGAGTGCTGTTGGCTGGAGCCCAGTAGTGGGGGTGCCCTGTGGCAGGGAAACTGGGAGACCAATAGCAGGGCTGCTGCCTGGCAGCAAAACTGTCCAGGACACCAGGAGGCAGCAGGGCTACCACCTGATGGTGAAACCAGGAACTAGGAGTACGGCTGCCATCTGGCAGCAAAATCTGGAGGACCAGTAGTAAGGGAGCACAACCAGCAGCCTTGCAGCCCAATAGAGGGGCTGCCTGGTAGCAAAGCTGCCACAACAAAAAGCCCAGCAGCCGTGCTGCTGCCCAGCGGCGCAACTGGACCCTAGCAGCAGGGCTGCCATGCCAGGGCTGTCCGGCAGGGGGGAGCCATCTGAGAGGCTGGCAGATAGGCTGTGGCAGGGGCAGAGGGAAGAGGGGGGAAAATCAGTGCCAGGGAAGAAGAAATGACTTCTCCTGGTCCAGCAAAATCCCTCGTTCAGGACTAGTCAGGTCCCAGATCAAGGAGGTCCAACTGGTACTACAACAGGTCGAGGCTGATAGACGGAGACCGTCATTGATGCCAGCCAATAGCATATCAGACACCACGTACTTCAGGAACTGGCCAAATCCATCTATCCCAAAAATGAATCAGTTCCCTAAATCCCTAAGCATTCATTGGGGTACTGATCTCCACATTAATCCAAACACAATCAGAAGCCAACGCTCCAAAAGGCCAGCATCATGTGCTCAGGCTCCTTGTTAGCTGTTAGTTCCAAGTCCCAAAATCCATTCATCTGAAATCAAGACAGCGTGGTCAATGCCATTATGAATTGCAGGGACATGTTAGCAGTAAATCAAATTTTACAAATTAAGCACTTCAGGACAAGTGCCCTCATCAACCTCGTAATTCTGAGCGATTTGGATTAGTGGGTGTCAAACTGTCACTATAGAATTTAACTTGTTTGTGAGCTCATGCCCTCCCCCGCAAGTCACTTCAACCAAAATAGGGGGAAACACCCAGTAATGTTATATACTTTACTAGCTCTCTGACTATAGGATTCCTAATTGCCTCCAAATACACTACCCATTCTGATTTAAAAAAAAACAACCTGGTGTCTCCAGTGAATGAGTGAATTTTCAGGTCTGACTATCTACCCCAGCTAGGCATCGAGGCAGCAAAAGACATTACTTTTTCCAAAATTAACACAATTGAAGTGATTTAGGAACTGAGCAGTTCCCATGCCCATAAATTCACCTTCATTTCTTTACACACACTTATAAAATGGCTGGGCTTAGCTATCCCTGACATGGCAACTGATGGCAGGGCACAAAATGCCAATCCATGGACTACCAGTCTGCATATAAAACCAAAAAAGGCAAAAAACAAACTGTAGTTCACACAATGTAATCTACTTGGTTCCTCTGTTCTTGTTAATCTGAAAATTCTGCCAGTTTATGCGCAGGAAGCCTAGAGATTCCAGTCTCTATATCTAACTTGATCCCTCAACAAGTCTTTAAGTGAGCACCCCTTTCTCTTCTGCTAGCAGTAATCACATGCACCAGCTAAGAGATGATCTACAGGCTGCCACGGTTTAGAATTTATCCTGCTGATAAATAAAGTGGCATCCAGGTAGTATGCTACTTGCTGTAAGCCTGATTCCCATACCACTGATCTCCAGCTTTGGGCTAAGGACAGTACTGAGCACCCCACTGATATGGCCATTTGAAAATAGAAGTTGACCTACCAAATAAAACCCCAGAAGTCTGAAATCTGAAGGTTTACCGGTAGCAGTTAAAAGCCAATCTAATGTTGCACTTCACTAATATTGCCCGGGGGCTGCAAGCCCTCATCATATCCACAATGAAACAAATGACAGAACTATGTAGCACTTTAAAGACTAACAAGATGGTTAATTAGGTGATGAGCTTTCGTGGGCCAGACCCACTTCCTCAGATCAATTTGTGGAATTTTCTTCCACAAATTGATCTGAGGAAGTGGGTCTGACCCACGAAAGCTTATCAACTAATAAACCATCTTGTCAGTCTTTAAAGTGCTACATAGTTCTGTCTTTTGTTTCAGCTAGACCAGACAAACACGGTTGCATCTCTATCACATATCCACAATGGTATCAAAAGAAGAGTAACATATTGAACATTACTCCCTGAACATTACTCCTGGTCTGTTGCATCATACATGGAGCTTCCTCATGGATACAATAGGTGGTAGATCAAGCAATACTCCTTGGTGCCATTTTGGGGACCAAACACATAGGATAAATTTGCAGTCAGTCATAGATCAGAGATGTAAAAGCCCATTTAATTAGTTAACTGGTTAAATGTTCCCAAAGAAATACCTAAACCACCTTGAGCTGGAGATAAAGTTCCTTTCTTCATTCCTGCTACAGGCAGTCCCCGAGTTACGCGGATCCGACTTACGTCAGAGCCGCACTTACGAACGGGGCTCTCTCATCCCGGAGCTCGCAGGCAGCGGAACCGCCCAGAACACAGCGGTCCCACCACCTCGACCTCCAGGGCGAGAAAAGCTACTCCGGGTGCCCCTGGTCTGCTGGGGACCGTCTCCAGCAGACCAGGGACACCGGGAGCAAAGCCGGGGAGGTGGAGGGGTCCCGCGCCTCTGAGGCTTTGCTGAGGCAAAGCCTCAGAGGCGCGGCACCCCGCCGCCGCTGCCGCTTTGCTCTCGGTGCCTCTGGTCTGCTGGGGACCGTCTCTAGCAGACCAGGGACACCGGGAGCAAAGCCGCAGCGGCGGCGGCGTCCCACGCCTCTGAGGCTTTGCCACAGCAAAGCCTCAGAGGCGCGGCACCCCGCCGCCTCCCCGGCTTTGCTCCGGGTGTCCCTGGTCTGCTGTTGGGGGGGGGGGGGGCACAGCTAGTGCACCCCCCCCCCCCCAGCAGACCAGGCTTTTGTTGTGGACCCTGGGGTAGAGCATCTGGGGTGCTGCCGGGTTGGTCCTGCAGGGACCTACCTGGCAGCCCAGCTGTTCTGTCCCAGGCTGGAGATTCAGCCGCTGTTGAAACTGATCAGTGGCTGATTCCAGGAAGCTGGGGGCAGAGCAATTCTGCCTCTAGCTTCCTGTATTCAGCCCCTGGTCAGTTTCAGCAGCAGCGGCTGAATCTGGAGCCAGTTCCAACTTACATACAAATTCAACTTAAGAACAAACCTATAGTCCCTATCTTGTACGTAGCCCGGGGACTGCCTGTACTTGGTCCTGTGTTTAGGGACAGAGGGAGCATCTGACTGATCTCTCCTTCTACTGGTCTGGAACTTTCCACAAATGCTGTGGCAAATGAGTGCCCCACGAATACCAAAACACTTCTCTCAAATGATTTTTTATTTGCATCAGTTCCAGAAACATCCAGGGAAGTCCCAGTATACTTAACTGCAAGAATCAGATATCTGGTTAGCCTGCTGTAGAAACAAACTGCTGTTGGTATGTACAAATGGCACTGATTAAGCCAACGTCATTTGCTCTAAACATCGGTCATTATGAATCCTGTCATACCTAATTTGTGGACATACCTGCAACTTAAATTCCTTGTCTTAATGGGCCCATGTTATATACTCAAACATACTGTGTGCATTTGTATAACGCTTAGCCTCTTCCACTATGTACCATACTTCACATCTGCATATATCACAAAGGCAGGATGCCTGTTTTCCCAGATTCAAGTCACCATTTGATCTCTCACATTCTTAGCAGACTCTTCTGCATTCTGCCTTCCCTCATTGCTACCCTGCACACTGAGAATATTTCTCGAAAGACAGTTAAAAATACAGAAAGTGTATTTGTGACCCTTGATTAAAGATGACACTCCTGTGTAAGCATGTCTTATTTTCACCTGAAAAACAAAAAACTGACAACTGCACTGGAACCCATCACATTACCTGCTCCTCCCCACCCTGTCATGTACCCATTTCGATAGCCTTGACACCTATCCCTATGTTCCAAGCCTAAGTAAGATACAGCACCTGCATTCCTATCCCTCCTTGACTGTTAGCTCTTTCTCTGCTGATGAGACTAGAATCAATCTGGCTGCTGCCATTACCCCAAACTGAAGACCATTGGGTGAGCAATGGTTCCCATGTTAGATTTTCCTAAAGGAAGTTAGGGGATAAAAAGAATAAACTTACTTAAACTTGAGGTCCCAAGAATACACAACAGTGTTAAGTTTGGCCACCTGATTGGAAGAATAATTTCTCCTGCAGCCAGTACCCCAGACTGCCTGGGGACACCCTTCCCCCAAAAATGGGATAGAACCCTCTGTGGAAGCACACCCAGTCTCTCAAAGACGAGCGCCAGTGACACTCTCCACCTCAGACACCCCCTCCATTGTCCCGGTGGGAAGATCTGCTGCCCCAACTAATTCTGTGATTCTGTCCCTGGAAGAGGCACAGCCCTTCACATTGTAACTTCCTGTTCCCCCAGCACCACCACCGCCAGTCCAGAGGTGCAGCTTCAAAAGTATATGCCCTTGGCACTCCCAAGAGTCAAAACTCACCCACTACCGGCAAAGGAGATACCCCAGCCGGGGGAGCCACACTTGTAGCACTTGCTGTTCTCCACTTGTCCCGGGAGCAAGGGGTGGTTGGGCCAGCTTCCATTGCTGAAGATTCATGCTCCAGATCCTGTCGCCTGGAAGAACCTGGCTGCTGGGCTGCCACTGCTGACTCTTGTCTTCTGGGGATCCCTGGGGTCTCATGCAGACTGGGACCTGCTGGGACCACCGCCATCAACTTGATGTATCTTGGGATTCCCTCACACCAGAAGGCACCCCATGCTCCCATTCTGCTAAGCTACTTCCCTGCCAGCGTGTAAGCTACTTTTTTGAGAATATAAGGATCTCTCAGCCGGATGGAAAGGGCTTGGATGCATATGAGTTCATGGGCTTCCACCACGCTGCTCAGACCAGACAACATCCCAGATAAAACCAATCATCTCTTCCAAACCCAAGAGGAAGCTAAATTCCTAAGGGGGTGGGAGACCCTAAAGACCCGTCTCCCCAACTAGGAAGGACTGACATACCTAGTAAGGATGTTAAATAACAAGTAATTTAGCTGAATAGTTGATGGAAATTCCATCGACTAATCGTTGATAGGCACTTCTGCGTTCCTCTTTGAAAAACGTACAAGAGCCCCGCTGGGAGGAAGGAGGAATGCGGAACTCCGCATGCAGCCCGGGGCCAGTGGGAAGTGCATTTCAAAGCAGAAGCGCCCTCATGGAGTCTTGAGTCAGCGGGACTTCTCACTGGTCCAAGGCTACACACAGCGTGCCAGCTTTGAAATGTCCATTTCAAAGCGGAAGCACCCTCATGGAGCCTGGGGTCAGCAGCAGACTCAGAGACCCCTGCTGACCCAGGACTCCATGCTGTGCTGCTGCTTTAAAATGCCATGTGGAGCCCAGGGTCAGCTGGGGCATCTCCAGCTGATCCCAGGCTCTGCGCAGCATTTCTCCAGAACCCGGGGTCAGCTGGGGATTCCCCAGATCACCCCGAGCTCTGCGCACTTTGAAATGCCATGCTGGAGCCTGAGATCAGCTGAGGACACCCCAGCTGACTCCAGGTTCTGCGGAAATGCTGTAGGGAGTCCCTAGATGATCAAGGGCTCTATGCGGCACTGATGCTTTGAAATGCCAAAGCAGCATTTCAAAGGGGCAGTGCCGCACAGCTGATCCCAAACTATGTGCAGTACTGCCCCTTTGAAACATCACCCCAGCGTTTCAAAGGGGCAGCACTGCATGGAACCTGGGGTCAGCTCCATGCCATGCTGCTGCTTTGAAGTAACCTCTCTTCCCCCGCTTTGCTGCCTCTATCTAATACAGGCAGCAAGGGGGGAGAAAAATCAACTAGTCAACTCGACTATCTGATAAGCATTTGCTTATCAGATAATCAACTAGTCCTTAACATCCTTAATACCTAGAGTGGGATTTGGACCCTCTCTCAGATTTCAGCTTTATCTTTCCCACATAAACCAATTATACTTGACATGTCTCTGCCTCTCAATGCAAAATCTTTTGGAGAAGCCTAGTGATTCCTTACAAGATTCATTTTTCCTTGCCCTTTGCCAAAGTATTTTGCCTCAGGGCCTGCGTAAGTCAACCACCACCTTCCTATAGCTCCCCATATAACCCAGGCATTTCCTACAAGAGCTTCCTTGCTCTGGGCCTGCCACGGAGACATCTGCTGGATTTAACAGTAACATGATCCCTAGCTGACTGGTCATAGATGAGGTTGGGTCAGCCACTGAGCTCCTTTTTTCCCCCATGCAAAGGCTGCTGATGTTATAGTCTAACAAAGGAACATTAACTAATTACAGATTCTTACCTTTTTGGGAATACTGATATCTCTCATAGTAATCTTCATTCCCTGTTGAATAGTCATACTGTTGTCCAAATAGCTCTTCAAAACTAAGGAGGAAATAATATTTTGTGGGGGAAAAAATACACTCAAAACAGGATAGGTGAATTCATACAAATATCCACACAAACTAGGATGATAAAAGTTTGTAGCAGTTGTAGTGTAAATTACTGTTATGGAGTTTCAGAGCTAATGACTTTAAGCTATGGAGAAGTGATGTGTGTTAGTCTTTCCATTCTTAAAGCTATGCTAATTTTTCATTAAAAAGTGTTTGACATCCCAAGTAGCTTCACTAAAACAAAACTGATATGTCTGACTTCTTAAAATATATCTGATGTGATGCCACAGTTGCTTTTAAAATAGTTTGAGGCAAATCAAATAAGTTCTTTCAAAGGTGAGTATTATAAGAGTTAGGTATTTTCAAGTACAGGACTGACTGCGCTGCGCGGCTGTGCCGGCTTGTAATCTACTCGCTCGTGGCAAGTAGATTACACTAATTGTCAAGCCCTGTTCATGTATTGCAAATTTTAACAGCCACCTCAGAAACAAGTTTTTTCCCCTATGTTGGTACATTTATGTAGCTTGTAGATTTTAGCAATTTAATTACATGCAGTTTACATAAATATTGCAGTTATCCATTTGGTCTAATGTGATGCATGATAGTGATCTACATTTTCAATGCTCAGCCTTAAATCTCGGCACAGGCAACTCTCCAATCATCTAGGGCCAAAAACTACCTTAAGAACATTAACACAGCCATACTGCATCAGACTAAAGGTCCATCTAGTCCAATATCCTGTCCTCCAACAATGGCCAATGCCAGATGCCCCAAGGGAAGTGAATAGAACAGGCAATCATCAAGCAATCCCTCTCCTGTCATCCATTTCCAGCCCTTGACAGAAAGAGGCAAGTGACATCATTCCTACCTTTTCTGGCTAATAAGTATTGATGGACTTAACCTCCATGTGTTTATCTAGTAGTTTTTTTGAACCCTGTTAATGTCCTGGTCTTCACAACATCCCTGGCAAGGAGTTGCACAGGTTGTGTTTTGTGTGCTGTGTGAAGAAAAATTTCCTTTTGTTTGTTCTAAACCTGCTACCTATTATTTTCATTTGATGACCCCTAGTTCTTATGCTATGGGAACAAGTAAATAACTTTTCCTTATTCACTTTCTCCATGCCGGTCATGATTTTATAAACCTCTATCATATCCTCGCTTAGTCTCCTCTTTTGTAAGATGAAAGATCCCAGCCTTTTTAATCTCTCTTCATATAGCACCCATTCCAAACCCCTAATGATTTTTGTTGCTGTTTTCTGAACCTTTTCCAGTGCCAAGGTATCTTTTTTGAGATGAGGTGACTACATCTGTACACAGAATTCAAGATGTGGGCATACCATGGATTTATATAGCAGCAATAAGTCTGTCTTGTCTATCCTTTTTAATTATTCCTAACATTGTTTGCTTTTTTGACTGCCGATGAATATTGAGTTAATGTTTTCAGAGAACTATCCACAATGACCAAGATATCTCTCCAGTAGTTATAGCTAAATTAGTCCACATCATTTTGTATATATAGTTGGGATTCCCCCCCCCATGTGCATTACTTCACATATCACCATGAAAATTCATTTGGCATTTTCTTGCCCAATCACCTACTTTTGTGAAATTATTTTGAAGCTCTTCATAGTCTGATTTGTTCTTAACTATTTTGAGCAGTTTTGTATCATCTGCACATTTTGCCACCTCACTGTTTACCTCTTTCTCAAGATCATTTATAAATAGGTTAAACAAGACTGGTCCAATTACGGACCCTTGGAGGACACCACTAGTTAACTTTTTACTTCAGCACAGGAAGGAGAAATATAAAAACACTCTATATACTTCTATATAGCCCTCTGTTGTGTGACAGTAACTGTGAGCTACGATGGGTTTAATATTATCTGCTCTATAACCAGAAAGTTGTGACAAACTATAGCTATGCCCATAAATAGTACTCATTCACGTATTAACTTTATCTTTATAGCAGAAATACCCACTGATGTCTGACTCCTCCCTTCCACAGACATGAGGCTTGACGCTGCAGCAAAGATAGTCTAAGGACTACTGCTATCTATTCATAATTAATTTTGTTCCCGTCTCCATACAATGTACAGGCAGTCCCTAGGTTTGTTCTTAATTTGAATCTGTATGTAAGTCGGAACTGGCGTCCAGATTCAGCCGCTGCTGAAACTGATCAGTTTCAACAGCGGCTGAATCTGGACGCCAGTTCTGACTTACATACAGATTCAACTTAAGAACCCCAGGCATCCCCAAGTCAGCCGCTGCTGAAACTGATCAGCGGCTGATTCCAGGAAGCCCGGGGCAGGGGCTTCCTGTAGTCAGCCACTGGTCAGTTTCAGCAGCGGCTGACTTGGGGATGCCTGGGGCAGAGCAGCTGGGGTGCTAACGGGTTAGTCCAGCAGCGCCGCCGCTCCTCGGCGCCACTGGACCAACCCAGCAGCACCCAAGCTGCTCTGCCCCAGGCGTCCTGATTCAGCCGCTGCTGAAACTGACCAGCAGTGGCTGAATCAAGACGCCTGGGGCAGAGCGTAACTCGGGGACTGCCTGTAATGGCAACCACTCACTCCTTTTCAACCGTATGTTGTTTGTTTCTGTCCCAGTGACTAACCCTCATTGGCTTCCTTTCCACACAAGAAAACATTCTAAAAATATATTCAAAGCAAGAGAAGAGCAAAGACAAGATAGACCCATTAATGAACAGGGAAAAAAAACAGAAAGTGTAGAAATGGCAGAGGTGTTTAATGATGATTTTGTTTCCATTTTCACCAACATGGTTGGTAGCGATTGCCAGTTAAAATGGGGTAGGTTCAGAAGTAAAATAGGTAAAGAATAAGTTAAAAATTACCAAGGCCATGTCTGCACTACAAGATAAGGTAGAATTTATTAAGGTCTATTTCTTACCACCCGATTTCGTCAAGTCAAAGGTCTGTCTCTCCACAGTGTGCAAGAATTCAATGTAGTTCGAAGCAGCGCATCCCTAGTAGGGAAACTGCTATCAACTTTGAGAGTGATGCACTGTGAGTAGCTCTCCCACAGAGCCTGCACCGCTTTGCATTCTGGGCCATGCTCTTGGGGCATGCTGGGACCAAAATTGTGCAGCAGGTGGTTCTGGATTCACGCCATCAGTGTCCTGTAATGCACTCATCCACTCCCTTCACCCATGCTTGAAATCAACGGGAAACAGTCGTTTTGAACCTTTTTTGGCCCTTGTTACCTGCATGGCTCTCTTCATGAATCTCCTTGTGCATCAAAGCATTGTGATGTTGATGTCCACCTTGGTGTGCTCTTGAATATGCTGCCATGGGGCAGGGAAGCCTCCTCCCCAGGAGCCAGATGGGCAGGGGTTTTAAGCTTTATACTGCAGATCCCCCAGCATATAACCATGTAACTGCCAAGATTTTCAGTGTGATGGGGTGCAGTCACAGAAGACCCCTCGGAGGTGCTTCCCAGGGTGCTGGCAAGGCCACTGCCACTTGCCTTTTTGCTCTCTGGGACTTCTCATCGCTCCATCCCGCTGGGCCAGCTCCCTGGTCTCTCCCAGCCAACGCACAGAGCTGAGATCACTGCCTCCCCGCCCAAGAAATAGTACAGACACTGAAACTCTTCAGGTAAAAGGAAAGTGCAGTTTGGGGCACCACTTCCCAGGATACCATTCCCCAGACAGGATCAGAACCCCACTTGAATTATTTAGGTAAGCCCCCTGTAACAATGAAAGGGGGAATGTACACATTGGTTGTTTCCGCCAGGTAAAAATTATCTACACTGGGTTTGATAGTAAATTAAAGTGTTTTACTAAATACAAGCAGTAGGATTTAAGTGGAAAAAATGAGAACAGGCAAAGCAAAGCAGATTACAAACTTAAGACAACAAAACTCTTAGCTAATTCTGACATTAAAGCTTCATTACAAACTCAATTAGAAACTCACCCTAAAAGTGTTCCTTCTCCAGCTAAGCCTTCAAAACAGGGCAGCCCCTCAACCTGAGCTCTTTGGTTCCTTCTTTTGGGTGTGTCCAGCAAGCCAAAGACCTGCTAGTTTCCAATTGTTTTCAAGATTTCACTTTGGGCGGGAATTGTGTTTCTACATTCCACCCTTCCATTGCTTGGTCAGCTCCTACCAGTTGGGATGGACATGTGACTTCCTCAGACCAACTGTTGCTAAGACTTAGAGGACAAAGGAGATTGTTTACAGCTGGTCATGTAGACATTGAGGGTAACACCCTTGATGGCTTCGTTTGCACATTTAAAATCATAAACCATTCCATAGTCCTTGTATCTAACTTTACACACAAGAATGATACATACACCAAAACGAGATATACAGACCCAGCGGATTAAGACATTAAGAGTAAGAGGTTACATGAAGCCATTTGTCAAAGAATCTTTGAGTTATGCATGCGTGTCCATAATCCATTTTATGGATTTATGGACACAAATATGGGGAAGGCGGGTCACAACACGGTTACCTGTTTTAACTGAATTTTAACATCCCTAGCCTCATCCGGAGTATTATGTCCAGTTCCAAGTGCCACAATTCAGGAAAGATGTGGACAAATTGGAGAAGGTCCAGAGAAGAGCAACAAAAATTATTGAAATTCTAGAAAACATGACCTATGACAGAAAAAAAACCCTGAAAGAATTCTATTTAATTAGTCTGGAAAAAGAGAAAACTGAGGGGGGAATATAATCACAGCTTTCAAGTATTTAAAAAGGTTATTACAAGGAGGAGGGAAAAAATAATTCTTCTTAACCTCTGATGATAGGACAAGCAGCAATGGGCTTAAATAGCAACAAGGGAGGTTTTAGGTTGGAAAAAACGTCCTCACTGCCTAGGTGGTTAAGCACGGAAATAAATTGCTTATGGAGATTGTGGAATCTCCATCACTAGAAATTTTTAAGAGGAGGTTGGACATATACCTGTCAGGGATGTCTAGATCAGGGGGACTCAAACTCCCAGCTCTCAGGTGAGTCCTAGTCAGAGTGAATGTGCAATCTGCTACACCAGTGGTCCCCAACCTTTTTGGGTGGTGGGGGCTGCTAGTGTGCCCGGAGGCGGCACTAGGCAGGCACACATAAATGCCCTGATGGGTTCCATGGTGCCCACGGGCACCACATTGGGAACCACTGTGCTACACTCTGCTTCCCCCATGGCTTCTGCCGCTGCGGGGAACATGTGGGGAGCCACAATCACTGCTGCCTCATGGTACCAGGGCTCCCCAGTGATCCACAAAGCTGCATGCTTGGGGAACAGATGCCATGGGGAGAGGGTTAGGCTATAGCAGAAGGGGTGGAGCTTGGGAGCTAGTAACAATCAGGCCCCCACTGGCCCTCCAGGAGTCCCAGACAAAACTGTGCAATCGCACCAGCAGGGACTGGCTTGCGGGCCGGTACTTTGAGACCCCTGGTATAGACAGTGCTTGCTCCTGCCATGAGTGCAGCGAACTGAACTTTATGACTTCAAGGTTCCGTTTAGTTCTATTATTATTCTACAAGTTCCCTTCAGTTGCCAGGTATCAGAAGAGTCAAATACACGCTGAGAGGGTCCACCCAGGCATGGAGGGTGGAGAGCACAGATGGGGACTCTTGATCGCCACCCCACCTCCACATGTGGGAGGTATACAGGAGTTCACGTTTCACCACTCCCCACGTGTGTGGGAAGGTAGGGGGAGTGTCATCCCTCCCCATGTGAGCACTAAAACCTTAAAGATACGGTAAATAAAAAGGATCCAACTCTGCAGTATTTCTTTTTAACAGGGTCTCAGTCAACAACGTTAATTTGAATATTTGTATCGATTGCTGTTGAACTCACTTGAATAAGAGTAATTTTACCAAGTGTCCCAAACTCAGCATAGAGAAATATGGTCACCCTATGTATAGGGATATTTCTTTTCTGAGTTTCTTCTCTAGAAATACTAGTCCTTTATGTATGTATATTATCACATCTCTATTTATATTGCTATAGCATTTCCTCTTGGTTTACAAGTCACCAGTACTGATGCTGTCTATTTTCAGCACTAAGCTTTTCCCCCTAGTTTGAGATATATGAAAACAAAAAACCCCACTTAGGTACCTTGGCGTGAGGCTCTCTCTCTCTAATACTGCATATATTTGGCAGTCACGGAATCTCAGAACACTAGAACTGGAAGGGACCTCGACAGACCATCACGTCCAGTCCCCTGCTCTCATGGCCGGACCAAGCATAGGCCATATCCCGGATACATCTGTCTAACCAACTCTTAAGTATCTCCAGCGATGGAGATTCCACAGACTCCCTAAGCAATTTATTGCAGTGTTTAACCATCATTATTCAGAAAGAAAGAACTGATATTTACTTCATAAATATACCTAGCACATGGAAAGTACCGTTAACTAAGTCGTATATGTAAGATTTTCATTCTTAAATAAAAATGTCAAGCAATAACTAAAGGTTTGGGGGAGGGGGTCCCTCAGGAAGGGAGAAAGCAGGGAACAACTGTTTTTCCCCACGTCTTAAAAATATTAGATCAGTAAGTGAACAAGAGCTTAGACACTGCAGGGTTTCAACTCAGAGTTAGGGGTTAGCGACAAGGACCTAGGGAGTGTTGGGTTGCCTCAGGCTATTTGTCCTTAGTTGCAGGCGCAAAATCACCAATAGACCAGTGTTTCTTAAACTATGTTCCATGAACCACTCGCAAGTGTGCCACGACCTCTTCTTTGTCTTTTTTTTGTCTGATTATTTTTTTTACGAAAATGTTCATAGGTGTGCTGCATAAAAAAAATATTATTGTTTCATGTTCTGTGGTCTCAAAAAGTTTAAGAAACACTGCAATAGACAGTATTGGCCAAAAGAATCTGAACTAGAAGGCACAGCACACACGTACTCCATCAGCGGAATATACATGGACAAGCACCCTAAACTGAGCTACTGGTTCTAGGGAAATGAATGGTTAAATCAGTTAACCTTACCGGCTGATGCTTACTGGTCATGGTTACCCCTCCTACATCCAGAGCAGCCCATCAGTCTGCCAGCCCAGCCCAGCCCAGCCAGGAGCAGCTCACTCCCCATTCCCATTTAAGCAGTTAACTGGTTAATCATAACATAATGGGATTTTACAACCCTAATTGGTTCCCAATGCAGTGGGAGTTACACCTAGTGAGGTACTCAAAATCAGCTTAATTATATTTCACCACCTGGATCGGTCGGTCTTCAGCTATCGTTAAGATTGGGCAGATCACAACACATCCACTAGTCTTCTCGCATTCTTGCCTTTCTTCTCCACATTCGTCCAAAACGTTTAACAATGTCATCTTCCCATCTTCTTAGAGGCCAACCGGGAGGTCTTTTCTGTTCTCATGGGTACCACTCCGCAATAATTGAGGTCCACCTATTGTCCGTGAGCCATGCTGTGTGGCCTGCCCATCGCATTTGGTTATGTCTGCTTTCCACAATGATATCTTTCACACCGCTGCGTTCTCTGCTCATTTCATAGGATTTTGCAGCTGCGAAATCCTACCTCAATGCCTCATTGTGGTGTAGCGGTGACCCTGGCCGTCTGACAGCTATGGTAGTGGGGCGTATACCCTAACAGGTCTAACCATGCTACAAAGGTGTCAGACTATCCAAACCAGGGAGAGGATTGCTCTCTCAGTTTTTCCTTCTCCTTAGAGGAAGGAAGCTAGCTAAGTTTGAGGAGGTACGCACGCCTGCCCACCTAGCCAGTGGGATGGCTTGAAGTCCATGGCTAAAACAACACGATTAATTATATTTATTTTGTCAAATTATTCTGGACCAAAAAGGAAGAGAAAAATTCCAAGAAAGATCAGAAGCAAACTTCTAGCTTTTTCTTATTACACCACGTAAGTTGGGTGCAAGTACTTAAGCTAAATCTATAAAGCCATCAAAGTTCTTGGGTCCAATTACTAGAGTCCAGGCAAGACGGATAGAGGCATTTCCACTCTGATCCATACACTGAACTCAGAGATAAGTGGCAGGGCAACCTCATCAAACAGCTTTCTTGTCCAAAATTTCTTCATCCCATGAAAATTCAAAGTTTGGTATCCAAAGGTACAACCCTGGTAGGCTTTACTACTGGGGTATGACCATCAAATACAAACGATATTATTTTAAAACAACTGTAGGTTGCCCAGGTGCGATAATATTAGACATCATGACCAAACTAGGGTGGTGGTCTCCAACCTTTTTATACCCAAGATCACTTTTTAAATGTCAGAACAAGCCAAGATCTACTGCCCCCATCCTTCCAAGACCCCACCCCCTTCCTTGAAGCCCCGCCCTCTCTAGTCTCCTCCTCTCCATCACTTGCTATCCCCAGCCCTTATACACTCTACAATGCTGCTTTTTTTCCCAATTCTTCTGTAAGAAGAGGTTTTTCCAACATTTGGCCTGTCTAGACTGGACCAAATGTCAGAAAAAACCCTTCTTTCAGAAGCCCCCTTATTCATTGTTGGACAAGAAATACAGGAGTTACCGAAAGAGCATGTTAGCCCTTCCACTTAAAAAAAAAAACAAACAAAAACAAAAAAAAAACGGAAGAACAAACGTGTCTCTGGACACGCTAGAGTTTTTCCGAGATATCTCTGGAATGCTGGAAAAACTTCTGCAGTCTAGCTGTACCCTCAATGAGTTGAGACAGGATGTGGACTCTGGGGTGGGAATGAGGGATTTTGGTGTGGGAAGGGGTGAGTGGTGTAAGCTCTGGGAGGACATTTGAATGCAGGAGGAGGTGGAGAAGGGGACGCTGGCTCGGGGAGGGGGCTCCAGGTTGTGGACTGTTGGGGTCAGACAGAGGGTTGGGGTACTAAGTAAGCTACAGTCTTGTGGATGTGAAGGTGCAGGAATTTGAGTTGGGATATGTCAGGGGCTCAGAGCAAGGGGTTCCAGTGTATGATAGGCTCGGATCTACAGTCTGGGGATGGGGGGCGGTGCAGGAGTGTTATGATGCTGCAGTCAGATGGGGGCTTGACGGCCAGTATTTCATTTTTAAATAATAAAAATAGTATTTCATTTAAAAATATGAAATACTATGTCAAACACAAAAAGTTTCTGCACTGACTTTATTTATGAGAAGGGCATGGAACCTGTTTTGAATCAGGGTCACTGACCCACGGAAAAGTCAGTTGGAGCCACACAAGTGAGATGCAATAACTCTTCCAGTCCCCCCCCCAAGCCTCACTAATGTGGCTCCAGCTGTGGTGGTGGGAGCAGGGGACATGGTACTAGGGAAGGGTGCTGGGGCAGGGGACAGGGGAGAGGAGACAGGGTGCCGGGGGGGGGGGGAGGGAGTCCCCCACACCCGCCTCCTGCTGGGCAACTCCCTCTCCTCCCTCACAGAGGAGGGAAAGCCCCAGCACACACCTCCTCTGCAGACTTCCCCCCGCCATCCCTCCGCAAGTTCCTGGCACACCACAGACCTGGGGGAGGGGGAGCAGGCAGCACACTTCCGGAACCCCTGGAAGTGGCGCGCAGCTGCTGGATTTCCGTCCACCCTGCAGGAAGCTGGCGCTACCTCCATTGTCGCTGGAGGTAGGTAGTGGGGCTTCTTGGAGGTGGGGGGGAAATCAGAGGGGGAGGGGCCCCAAACATCTCGCAATCAACTGATTGGTGACCACAGAACTAGGGGTTTAACACACACACACACACACACACACACACACACACACACACACACTTCTGTTAAATTCCTAGTTATGTAAAAAGGGACAAAATAATTATTACACAAGTGAGCTTGTTTATAGACATAAGTATCTTCCCACAAAAACATGAGTAATTCACAAAGTCTTTAAATAATTTATGAAGTTATCTTATTGAAAAGTGTGTCTTACCTATTCAGGTCTTCAAAGTCCTTTGAATAACCATCTTGGGGAGAATACGGACTTTTCTGGTAGGGTCTGTAAGGATTTATACTAAAAGGCAAGAAATATAAGAATAGGTATGTTCTGTCAAAAGAGCTTTTACATGGCTACAAATAAAAAGCTTTAAGTTTTATATACTGGTACTCTAAAAATACGTAGTACACTCTCCAAATTCCTATTAGTTTTGGTTTTAAAACAAATGACATTATAGAAGAATCTGCATAATGCCAGGGCTGCAGTACTATATTATGGGGACAAACACTTTCCTTTAAGTCAAAGAAAAGACAAAACCGCTCCAAAATTTTTCCTCCACAAATCTTAGGTTCCTGTAAGCAAGTGATATTTTCATATTTCCTTATAACGTTTTGCCAACATTGAGCTAGGATTACACTACAAGCTAGGGGTGCAATTCCTCTGCTCCTTTTGCATACTTACCTTAGCTCTCAAGATAGCTCAGATATAAACAAAAGCCCAGCCACAGTAACATTGGTAGTGACCATGGAGGCATGGCTGAGCCATGCTGAGTGTGTGCTACCTTAAGCCAGCTCAGTTATGCTTCCACAACTATCAGTGCTGATGCAGCTGCACTGCTATTTATACATGCACTCTCTCAAGAGCTAGCATTTATGTAGGAGCAGGAGAAATCCCAACCATGGCTTGAAGAGAAGGCCCGGTATAAGATAAATACTTTGTAATATATAAGGTTGCTATGTTTCATTTTCAGCCAGCTCCTGCTAATGTTTTATTCTTTTTAATGAAATGCTGATGTCACATGAATTGGCATGAAATTTTGCAATCACTGATGAGACATTTAAGGTAAGCACTATTTACATTCTGTTTACATAACCTCTATCTGAAGCTTTGGATGATCCAACAGTTTTCCGTGAACCCATAGTTGCTAGCGAGTTTAGAACAGGAGTAGACAATTTTTGATGGGAAGCCACTCCAAGAATGTGCTAAGTGGTCAAGGGTTACACTTTTCTAGCCTATTAATGGACAGAGTATGCGCCTGGGACGGAGGTTGGATGCAGAGTGAGGGATCTGGGAGGGAGTTGTGACCAGGGTCAGAAGTGCAGGAGGGGGTACAGAGGGTTTGGATTGTGACCAGGGGCAAGGATGCAGGAGTTTAATGGGGTGCGGGTTGAGAGAGGGAATGGGGTGCCAGATTCAGGCTCTGGATGGTAGGTGCTTATTGTAGTAGAACACTCAGGCGGGCTCCCTGCCTGCCACATCTCCACATGTTGCTCCAAGTGGCCAACTACTGGGGCCAGTGGGTGCATCTCTGTGCAGCGTGCACTGTTGGGGTGTGTCTAGACTACATGCCTCCTTCGACGGAGGCATGTAGATTAGCCAGATCGGAAGAGGGAAATGAAGCCGCGATTAAAATAATCGCGGCTTCATTTAAATTTAAATGGCTGCCCCGATCTGCCGATCAGCTGTTTGTCGGCAGATCGGGGCAGTCTGGACGCGACGCGCCGACAAAGAAGCCTTTCTTCATCGGCACAGGTAAGCCTGGTTTCACGAGGCTTACCTGTGTCGATGAAGAAAGGCTTCTTTGTCGGCGCATCGCGTCCAGACTGCCCCGATCTGCCGACAGTCTGGACGCGATGCGCCGACAAAGAAGCCTTTCTTCATCGGCACAGGTAAGCCTGGTTTCACGAGGCTTACCTGTGTCGATGAAGAAAGGCTTCTTTGTCGGCGCATCGCGTCCAGACTGCCCCGATCTGCCGACAAACAGCTGATCGGCAGATCGGGGCAGCCATTTAAATTTAAATGAAGCCGCGATTATTTTAATCGCGGCTTCATTTCCCTCTTCCGATCTGGCTAATCTACATGCCTCCGTCGAAGGAGGCATGTAGTCTAGACACACCCTTGGGGGGGGGAGGGGCTGTGAGCTGCCTGTCCCTGCAAACATGACTCAGGCAGTTCCCATTTGTCTGTTTCCAGCCAATGGGAGCTGCAAGGATTATGGGAGCAGTGGCAGTGTGTGGAGGCTCTCTTCCCTTCCCCTCCTCCCCCCAAGAGGCATGCGCTGCGCAGAGACCGAACATTGGTGGCCCCGAGGTGTCCGACAGGACAGATCCAAATGTATGATGGGTTGCTTTTTGCCCACCCCCAGTCTAGAGTCTGAAGCACATGCTGTTAAGCACCAATTAACACAACTGATTTTGAATCTTGCTGTTAATACTTCACTGATTTGTTGCCCACAACAAGAAGTAGATAAATAATTTAAGCAAGAAACTTCTGAATGGTAGTAAACATCAGTTTGCCCATCATTTTAAATATTTGATCTTCTACAAGAATCCAGTCCTATCTACAGGTTCATTTTGTTCTGTGAGACACGCCTATGCTAACAAATCCAAATTTATTTACACAAAGGTCACAGGGGTGTGCTTCACTTTCTTACTCTAATATTTGTATTATGGTGGTAACCAGAAGCCCCAATGAGGATGAAGGTTCCAGAATGCTATGTGCTGTACACACTGTTAGACAAGCTTCCTAATTCAAAGAGCTCAGCAATCTAAAACAAGCAACACAAAAAGGGTGGGAGAAAAGTGAGACAACCTAATGCGTATATTTACACAAACACACGGTTTTAGCGGCCTTGGAGTAGAGACATCATAAATTTACATACAAATTAAAGACAGAGAATGAGTTTAGTTTATCTATTTCATAATTATATTAGTCAGACAAATGAAATTTTTCTGCACTAGCAAAAAGATTGACTAGATATCCTAATATAACTTGATCTCTAAATTCCATCTTTGTTCTACTTCAGAAAGAGCACGATAGGATTTGACATATAGAAAGGACAAAATATACACAAAAGATCACAAGAGTTACTTGGGAAAATGTTCTTACTCTGAGGTGAATAAGAGAAAGCTAGTATGGGATATGCAAGTCAATAACAGACCTGAGTTAATAAGAATTACTCAGGCTTTGGTACAGTTGTATTTCAGGAAGACAGTGCCAAATATGAAGTCCACAGAATAAAAGGAAAAAGCAGATGGCTCAGCATGAACAAATCAAAAGAAAGATGCTTTAAATGGGAATGCAGACCGATTTAGGATGCCTAAAAGCAAAATCAGTAGCCACAAAAAAAGCAGCATAATATTTGGATCCTAACTAACCAATAGGAGAAACAGCGAAGTTAATACAAAGTCTCTTGTCAAGGGATCAGAAATCCTGCAAAACCAGCGGAGACCCAGCTTCATTTGAAATAAACATTGTAGCTGACTTAAGTTATTTGCAAGTTTAACGATGCTGTCAAAGTTACAAATATTTTATCACCTGAAAAATGGAATTGTTAGCTATTCATGGTGAATATAATACCGTGTTGGAAATCCTACATTAAAAAACTATTCAGGAACTAATTAAACATAAGCTAGATGTGCCTAAGGCTTAGTTGCACCACATGTATCTTGATGAGGCAGGGCCAATTTACCACAAGACAAATGGTTACCGGAGCAAGTAATACAGATAACCACATTGCTCAAGTACAGAGGTGCTAACATCTGGGGAGCTGTCAGCCATATGACACTAATGGGAATCCTGCAATACTAGTCTGTTGTACTTGTAGGCAGCATCACTGCTATCAGTGCTTTTCCATGGCTGCTGCTGAGATAGCAAGAAAGAGACAAGGATTAAAAGATGACTGGATAAAGAAAAGTGATGGTCCTAATACTAGTCCAAAAATTCTTCTGAAAAGAATGAGAAGAGGACATTTTCATATCCAAAAGATTAGAAGAACGTTTAGTTTGAAAAACAAAGTTTTTCAATCTAGCTTGTAAGAATTTGGATTCTCCAAGAGTCTTATTTTGAGGATATAATCGGATCAAAGTCAGGAATCTAAAGTGGATAATTGTAAATAAAATATTGTTCCAGAAAACACAAACTTAGTAACTGCTATACATTTTCATCCATTATAAGAAAACTGGAGAAAGCCCGTTTAAAAAAAAGAAAAAAGAAAAGTGAAACTGTAAGGTCAGAGTTCACATTTTAGAACCTCTTAAAAACAGTCATCCTGGAAAGATTATTAGAAGTATCAATGTGCATCTCTGAACAGGGAGAAATTGGCAAAAACCTTAAATCACTCCGTTAGTAGTATGAAACAGAATATGACTGAAAAGGAAATAAAGTGGGAGATAAGAGGCTAGGGAGTCACTACTTGGTAAAATGATAATAGAAGAAACTGGGGAAAAAAATCAAATGCACATTGTAAAAACCTGAAGATTGGTTAAGAGCTGACTTACACTAGTACTAAAAGAATATTAAGGAAAAAGTGAATAAAAACTGCAAGATTGTCCCCTCTAACATTTTGTAAAGGAGCCTTTTTTACTTTGATAGAAGTCTAACTTATGAAGACATCTAGAAGGGAAAACAAGTGTACACTTACAAATAGAACACACAATAGTGTCTTTACACAAAACTGGATGAAGAAAAAGTTCACCTTATTATAATCCATTTAAAAACCTCAATAAATCTGTTACATATTACTTACTCCAGAAGGCGTGGAATCCATCCGGGTCTATGCCTGGACCCAAAATGAAAAGAGCTTGGATTAAGTTATATTGAAGACAAATCGTTTAAAAAAAAAAAAAAAAAAACACAGCAGTTAAATCAAGATTAGTAAAATGTTCTGAGTGTTTTCTGCTGCATAGACCTTATGCATCTCATCTTTAGATTATCACAAAATGTTTTAAAGAGTGAAAGAAACTAGAGAAAAAAATGTAAATTATGTTGTGTGTAAAGGAATCTGATTTTTGGAATAGGCGTGTTCCTTGTAGATCTCTTATAGGCCCCACATACCCAAAGGCATATGCAAACCTTATCTCACCTCAATTGTAGAAAAAGAGCAAAGAAAAGAGAATTAGTGATACTGATAAAATGAAATCCAACCACTAAACTGTATTTTATCCCTCAGGCCATGAGCTACACAGCAATTATGAGCCAGATAGCAAGGCATTATATTGTTCAGAAAATTGCCATTTCTAATATAGTATCAAGAGATGTATAAATTAATTATTTTATATGTATTTATACAACATACGCACAAAATGTTTCAGTAGGTTGCTCTGCTACTGGCTAACAAAAGACTTCCCTTTTTCAAGATGCAGTTAGTTGGTAAACCTGACCTTTCCATGACGAACTTCAAAAGGTTTTATAATGCATGTTTCTGTTCACCTGGCAAGAATAATTGTGGGCCAAAATAAGAAGTCATACATTCTGATCTCCTTACCAAAAGACATCAATGGATCTGTGTATTAACAATTTTCTTTAAGGAAATGAAAGTTTGGAAAGAAATAAAAAGGTAATTGCTTGGTAAATATGAAATTTAGAAATCCACTCAGAAAAGAATTAGAAATGGAGTAAGAAATTACCCTTGTGAAATGGAACCAACATTAGGATAATCTTAATCCTCCTGAATTTCTGGATGAAGTAGCTGCAGTAATAAATAAAGGATTTATGAAAAAGTCGAACTGAGAGAAGACCTACTCAACTTCTTTAACAGCTTGAAAATTTTACAGTAGATCTTAAAAGTGACATGGTGCAACAGGAGAGTGGATTGTGCAGAGAAATAATAAGATGACCAGAACAGGGGGAAACTAATGAACAAGTTAGCTATCCTAATTATTTCTACAGTCACTGCTATCAGATGCTCTTGGATTATGCTCCAAGTACCACTATGATATTTTGTAAGAGATACCAGCAGATTGGTACACAATCAGGGAAGCTTTTTCCTCTGTGCACAACAAAGAAAAGATAGTTCATATCTAATTCTGTGCTGAAAATGCAGGAGGTCTTCAGATATTTTATTAATTTAATTACCGAGCAATCAAAATTTACTCTAAGCCTTTCTATTTAGGCTGTTCATTATAAGGCTTCACACACGACAGCAGAAGGTACATCTAGGATTATACCGACAGATGTATTACTTCCAAGAAACAGATTCTTCAAGCTACAATGATAGTATACTGATGAGAGCGGTTTAGTTTTATTTCATTTACCTGGACTATTCTTGAATGAATTGCATTTGACAGGAGAACATAAACTACTTCAATTCTACTGATTTTATGACTTCTATTTAACTGCTTAAGTTAAAAAAAAAAAACGCATTTTGAAATATCCTGGGAGTTTAACATTACATCTGAAGATTAAAAAAAAAAGGTTTTGACTCAGGACATCCTGGGTCAATTATCATTGCTATAAAATAGTTACTTGATATAGGCCAAGCCTTTGAGTATCCCAAAGGGTCAGAAAATTGACAAAATTATTAAAAATATCTACTAGCAGAAGTAAACCTAATAGTCAATGACAGATATAAAAGGTAGGTAGAGAGCCTTCACATCAATGAGCTCTAGGAAAAATCTGTTGTAAACAACACTCTCCTAACATAGGTAATGGAAGTGCAGTGCTAGAATTCATGCACGGGACTCTAGCTTTCATATCACCATCTGGCTACTTGCGATCTGATACATTTGAAGCTTCGCCAACTTCTAATTACTTGAAAGGAAAAGATGCTCTCTGGATACCACAAGAGTAAGGAAAATACGGAAAGTTTTCCAGTTCTTTAATGGGTGGCGGGGGGGAGGAGGGACAGGCAGGGGAAAGTCTGTGAAAAACTCTAGCATTCGATTAATGCTGATGATGATTATGCTGAATGCCAGCAGACAAAAACTAATACAACTATTTCATTGCTGCCCATACGGAACGATTCATCTTGTTAATTTTACATTGCTAGTGGACAAAGCTCAGAGGAAGTGCAGACTCAGGAAAACTCCGCCACCATAGTGGCTTCTATGCAGTAGGTTATGTTCAGAACAGAACTGGCTAGAAATAGCCTTTTTTTTTTTTTTTTTTTTTAATTAAGACTTAATTCTGCAAAGAATTGATAGCTAGGCATCCTCATGCAGAGAAGGCTGCCCACTAGTGAGCAGACAATATGATTTTTTTCAATCTCTACTTTTGATGTGGTAATGCTTTGATGTGTGTGTTACCCTGGATAAGTTTTTCCAAAAGATATTTTAAAGATAATCCATCTTTTCTATTTTAATCTACTTTTAATTTACACAATTAGTAATTTAGTTATATTTTAGTCCTTTATTGGACACCTTAACCCCAATTACAACACTTGAACAAAGTAAAGGAACCTCTATACCTTCCCCACCCCCTTAACCTTTTCTTGAACAGTATTCCACATTGAAAATAAATGGAAGGCCAAAACCTTTCAGGAATTAGCTGGTAATTAGGCACAGTAGTTCCTCTAAAAAAAAAAAAAAAAAGCTGTGAATTATTCCTTCTCAATCGTTGGAAGACTAGGCTCCTCAACAGAAGCTGGCTCCCTACTTTCAGTTTATCAGTTAAGGTCGGACTTATTATGCCTATTACTTTGAAATGTTTAACAATAATTACAGAAAAGTGTATGAAATTCTTTGAGTCATAAACTGACCATCCACTAAAATGTCAAATTTATCCTTGTGGATGGGATTTCTGATCAATTTTAGTGCAAGGAAGCTTTCTGTTATGCAAGCACAAAATATTCCTTTTACAATCATCTGCCCCTTTGAAAAACAAAATAAGAAATTTGACTAAACCATTTGTCATAGACTAATCCTTGCTGATATATATGAAAAATTATGTTCATTAAAGTCTTGATCCTGCAATTTACAACATTTAGGCCAACTATTCCACTTTCAGAACCCCAGTAAGTGTCCTCCGAGTATGTTCAAATTGTACAGTACTACCAATACAACCAGATAGAGTAATTCCTTATTCCTCTGTAAATTACAGAAATGATGCTAATAAGAACGTACAATATCCATTTCAAAATTTTTACAAATTGTGGTTCTAATTAGGGACATTATGGACTAGTCGACTATCCAATAAGCAAATGCTTATCTGATAGTTGACAGGATAGTAGACTAGTTGCTTCCCCCGGGCTCTTCCCCAACTTGCTGCCTCTATCAGAAAGAGGCAGCAAGGTGGGGGGGGAGAGGGGAGAAACGGACAAAAAAGGGGTACTTCAAAGTGGCAGCCCAGGGTCAGCTTCTCTGTGTGGTGCTGCCACTTTGAATGCCATGGGCAGCATTTCAAGGCAGCAGCACTGCTTGAAGCAGGGTCAACTGGAGACTCCCTAGCTGATCCCGGGCTCTGTGCAGTGCTGCCCCTTTGAAATGACATGCGGAGCCCGGCATCAAGCTCCTCATGGCATTTCAAAGCAGCAGCGCTGCCCTATAAACTAATCAAATAGTCAATGCAAAAATGCATTGATTACTTGATTAGTCAATTACACAATACTTAACATCCTTAGTTCTAATACTGACTATAAAAGTTCCTTTCAATCTATTGTTCAAAACATATACTGCACATAAAAATAACAATTTTCCAGAAGATACCAAATGTTAGCTAAGCATTTAAAATAATGTTATTTCATTTTCTAGATTAAAGAAACAGAATATAACTGATTCATTTTAAAGGTAGGCTCCAATTTAAAGCATATTATTAACTTAACACAAGTAGGCCCACTCTATTCAATGGAACAACTCACTGCATTAAGTCAATATCCTGAAGTCTTCCCAGGACTAGGGAGGCCTAAAAGAGCATAATTCATGGACTTACAGTAAATAGATTTGGGTGTGACTGTTTCTAGGTTTTTTTTATATATTCTTTATATGTACATTTGTTTTGTTAAAGACATTCAACCCTTTAAAGTGACTGAATTTTAAGAACTGTGACAAATTACCACAACTTTCAGTCTGTTGTATGAAAGTAAGTGTTAATTTTTCTGAAAGCATAGGTAGAAACAATTGTTGAAGTATTTATATTTATTTTACTTTACCTTTTATCTGCAACAGGTTTCTGAACTTGACTCCTGTTAACTTTAACCCAAGATGACATTTTAATTCCTAGGAAAAGATAGGTTGCATTTATTCTCTTCACAAGTGAAAAGAGTCTTAAAACAGCCAGTGCACATTGCAATTTTTTAAACAGTTGATAGCTTGCAACTTGTTAATAATGTAGTTCATAATCAAACTTGTAGATCTTGAATGAGATCCCTTTATATGTTTCTGCTTTGGACTAGGAATGTTAAATTGCCTTTTATCAGCTAATTGAGTAGTTGATGGAATTTCCATTGACTACTTGATTAGTCATTAAGGGGGGAAAACTGCAGAGCCGCAACAAGGTTAGCCCTGCTGCAGCTCTGCCTTTTAAATAGAGTAAGAGCCACCCGACTCTTACTCCATTTAAAAGGCAGAAGTACATTGGGGGGACTGTAGAACAAAGAGAATGAAAGGAAGAAAGAGAATGCATCCCCGCCCTGCCAGAGAAGGGGGCCTACTGGCCCACTACGAGCGTTTAAGGACTGGTCCTACAGCCAACTGAATTTGAGACCCCTGCCCTCATACATTTAAGGTGCCACAAGATTTCTCTGTGTTCTGCGGAACGGGAGCAACAGGGCTAGCTGCCTGAATGGTAAACCCTCCTTCCACCCTCGCTAGTTCACCAGCGCAAGCCCCTCGCCCCCCTGACATGGCTGCCTGTGGGAGGTGGCGGGGGCGGAAAGAGCCCGCTCCACACAACACGAAATCGGAGCCGGGAGGTTTCACGCGCGGCGCGGGACAGCGGGCAGGGAAACAGCAGGGCCCAGGCGGGACTCGGCAGCCGCAGGCCGTGCTCCCCAGGGGCCGGGGGAGACAGGCCGGCCCTGCAGACCCAGCTCACCGCAGCTCTCCCAGCCGAAGGGGAAGGATTCCCCGAGCAGAGCCCCCGCCAGCCATTCGGGCCTTCGCGCAGCATCCCGAGCCCGGCTGGAGGCAGAGACACTGAACCCTCCCCGAGGCGGCCGCCGCAGGGCGCGCAGACCCCTTCCCGCCGCTCCCGGATGGGCTGCCCGCCTCGGACCCGGACCCCAGGGAAGAGCGGCCAGGGAGCGCCCTTCCCCCGCCCGCCGGGACCCAGCAAGCCCACCCCCCGGCGGCCCGGCACTCACGGCTGGGGGCTTCCGCGCAGCCGCCTCCACTTCGCGCCCACAAAGCGACGGCGGCGGGTTTGACTGAGGCTGCTGGGGTGAAAGGGAAGCACTTCCCCGTCCCCCCTCGGCGCCACAAGAGGGAGCATCGGGGCCGGCAGCGGCCGCAGTCTCCCGCCACAGGGACCCCTTTCGGTAGCACCGGGGAACTGTGCCCCAGCCAAAACCCATTCGGGCAACCCTCTCTCCCTGCCCCTCTGGGAGTTTGGTTACCATGGGGACCCCTCTCCCCCCTCCGCCGGGTTCAAGGCAGCTCTTCGCTCCCTTCCACTCTACAGAGCTCTGGGTACCAGGGGATACCCCTCAGTTACCTATCTGTCCCCCTGCCCATGCCCTTGCGGGTCTGGTTACTGTGAAGAACCTCTTCCTCCTCCGCACTCTCCCTCTCTTCCCATCCTCTCTCTGACGTCCTGGTTTCTATGCAGGACGATCATACATGTGAATAGCGATCAAATTCATTAATGTGTTGAGGTGCCAGTTTTCTAAAGCTGACAGTTTACAGACTACATTTGCTAAACATTATACCCAGTATTGGAACTGAATTGGATAATTGCTCATTACTGAACCCAGAGAGCTTTAGATTACTAAAGCTAGATTATTTTCAGGCCAGCTTTTACCTTGAACAGTACTTATCAAATCAGGATACTTACCCAGACCCTCAAAGGTATTTAAACTGCCATTAAAATCAACATTTAAATACCTTTGAGGATCTAGATAAGTGACCTGATTACAGTTAGGAACCTAAATACCTCTGGATCTTAGTTACTATTAAACAATCAATATGTTAATTGATCAAGAACCACACTGGTGCATCATCAAGTTTGATTATGTTTAGATATTATCTGGTCTACTCACCTACCACACCCTATCTTGAAGCCAGGCAATGGATAAAGATAGCATTGAGGTCAAGCACAAGCATTTATCCCATAGAACAATAAAAGTAACCAAGAGTTTTAATTATATTTACTTAAAATAATCAGAGGTATAGTCATGTTAGTCTGTAACTTTAAAAAGAATGAGCAATCCTGTGGCACCTTAGAGGGAATGGAAGTGGGGTTGGCAGGATTCCTGTGCAACGGCACAGATGTTAGCAAGGCAGGGGGAGATCTAACCCTGACATCCCCATGTCCTTGTGCTGGGGACTAAGTTTCACGTCTTTTGTAGGATCCTGGTTCCTGCCTGGGCTCCTGAACATGGAGGAAGATACTATCAATTTATATGGTCTTACCAACCCCGAGAGTTCAAAACTCATGAATCGGCCCTCCCACCCCTCAAAAAGAGAATGGCTTCTTGATATCACCAAAAAAAAAATACAGTTTGGGATTTTTTTAGTTGGCATCTGGTGTTTGAGGTCTTTGACTGGACTCAGGGCACATATTTTAGCTTTTCTTCACAAACCATGAGACTTAAAGTCTTGCTTTAAAGAAAAAAAGAAGGCTGGAATTCTCTTTTAATACATGCATCAAGCCATGAGCCTAATCTACTCAGCCAGAGTGATCACAGACAATAGGGCTGTGTCTACACTCGCAGTTTCGTGCGCAAGAACATCTTGCACAAGAAAACGTCCACACTGCCATGTGTGAGCTCTGCTTTTGCACAAGAGCGCCCATGGCAGTGTGGATGCTTTCTTGCGCAAGAAAGCTCTGGTGGCCATTTCACTAGGAGGGTGGTGAAGCACTGGAATGGGTTACCTAGGGAAGTAGTGGAGTCTCCATCCCTAGAGGTGTTTAAGTCTTGGCTTGACAAAGCCCTGGCAAGGTTGATTTAGTTGGAATTGGTCCTGCCTAGAGCAGGGGGCTGGACTTGATGACCTTTTGAGGTCTCTTCCAGTTCTATGATTCTATGAGGAGGAGTTGTGAGACACACAGAAGGGAAGGGAACACCAGAAAGGGGAGCTTGCTGGCCCACTTCTTCAGATGACTGGAGTAATGAGTTTAGGATGTGAACATTCATAATAAATGGGAGAGGGGAAGGGGGGAAGAATAAGGGAGGGGTGTGGGAGACAGAGCATCAGTAAGCATCTCACTTCTTCCTATCCCTATTCTGACTGTATCTGAAGGCTCCTGCAGCAAGCTGTTTCCAGACTGGTAGTCCCTCCTACCCCAAGTGGATCTACTAACTTGAAAGTGAAAAGCCTTCCAGTGTGCCAGCTCTATTAGCCTAACATTGAACCTGTGAAAAAGCCAATAAGTGGTAGTGAAGCCATTTAACAGGCATGTGTAACCCTGAGTTTACTAACAAGAATAGTTGTGCATTATTATGTCTACAGGACATTAACATTTGCTTTAAATATTTCATTAATTTGTTGCTGAAGATTATAAAATCACATCTCTAAAAATCCTTGCATAGATTTTTAGATGCACAATCTATTCAGTTTAAGCCTTAAATGCTTGGGTCACCAGACATGTAGTTTTTAAAATAAACTATTCTAAAGACCATAATGATCTAACATACACATTTTAATTGTAATTAATATAGTACAAAAACTTGCTTACAAAGTCTTCCTGTCCTTTCTATCCATCCTTACTCTCCTTTTACCCCCAACTCCCCTATTAAAGAGCCCTAAAGGGACAACATTCCTGGGACAACATATGTGGACAAATGAATTTCCCCCTTTTTATTTGTCTATTTGGTGAACTAGTTTTAAGAGAATCCTCCACCAAAATCATTACCTTACTAAGATACAAAATTCTTTATTATGCTTAAAATCAGTTGCTGTTAGACACGGTCTTTTCTAAGAAATCAACAAGCCATCTTTTGAGTGTTATATTTAAATAGTAATACAAGTCATCCAAATTAAACTCAGCCATCTTTCATGTCAGGGTAGACGTGGCAACCAAGCATTTTTATAATTTCTCCATGCTTAGGAGGCTCCCTGTCAAGCATACAGCAGCATCTGCAAAGCTTCATTCTATAGATGCAGATGAACATCTGTTCTGGAAAGCTTCATTCTATAGATGCAGATGAACATCTGTAAGCCATTTCAAAGGTCTCCTCTGTGATTTCCTGGGTATCATCCAATTCACCTTTGAATCCACATTTGGGGCACTGCATTATCATTTAATGGGTTAAATGTTATCACAGTTGCACAAAGGGGAGTCTTTGATCTTCCACTATAGAAAAGTAGCTGCATTTCCTATAGCTTGTTCTGATGCAGTTCAATGTGGTCCAAAGTCTTCCTACAGTTCAAAACCAAAAGGGTAGCTTTTTGAGTCTCTAGTCATGTGCTGCTTTGGAACAGTAGATGTGTTCCACACTTCGCTTGTCCTGGCAATGATTAATATTATCTTTTGCAAGAAGATTGAGATAGAAAAAGAATACATCTGTCTGAATTTAAACTTTCTTGGCTTTGGAAAATCAAATCCATACATAAAAAAAATCAGTGATTATCACAAAATCATAGTGTTAGAAGACCACAAGGGTCGTCCAGTCTAACCTCCAGTTTTAGTGATTGTGACTTGTCTTGTAGAACAGATTGGGGCCAGTGTATGCTCCCACCCAGTGGCATAGGAGCAGTATTTGGAGCTGCACCCCTCTTGACCTGTGTCTGTGCCCCTCACCACCCATTAGAGCTGGGGCCAGCAACCAAGACCACACATGTGGGTCAGTGGCCTGGACCCTGCACATGGGGACAAAAGCCAAGAGGGAGTCAAGGCTGGAAGCAGAGTGTCTGGAAAACAGTGGGCCCAGTGCCTGGGTCTCTGCACAACAGCATATGGCTGGGATATCTAAAACCTAGAGATGCTGCAGCACCCCCTGCACCCCTATTTCCAGTTACGGATGTTAGGGTGTTCCTGTTAACACTATTAACCAATAAGCTTGGGCTCATTGGACAGAAGCAGCAAGGTGGGGGAGGCAGGAGCCGATGCTCCTGGGGAAACAGCTTTTAAGCCAGCTCCCAGCATGTGCTGGCTCCTACGTCACCAACTGCCCCCCCCCCCTCCCCAGCTGAGGGGCTGGGGAAGTGGGAACTGGTAGATGCAGGGAGCCAGCTTCAAAGCCAGTTCTCCACGTGCAGTGGCTCCCACTGAGCCAACTACTCTCAAACCCACACTGCTGCTTACGTTTCAGAAGCAGCAGCCTGGGAGCGCAGATAGGAACCAGCTTTTGAGCCGGCTCTCTGTGTAGGCAGCAGCATGGAAAGGTAGGCGGAGCTGGTTCTCAAGGGGAGTTGACTTAAAAATTGACTCCCCACAAGCACTGGTTCCCATGGAGCCACCTGTCCCTCTCCCATTTCTGCCTCTGATAGAGAGGCAGTAATGTGAGGGGTGAGGAGGCAGTCAGTACACGCAGGAAGTCAGCTTCCTGTGCATACCACTCCCAGAGGAAGCAGCATGGGGAGTGAGGGGAGGCAGGCAGGAGCCAGTGCTCCTGAGGAGCCAGCTTTAAAAGCCAGCTCCTGCAAGTGAGCACTCCCATCTGCCCTGCTGCTGTGAATATGTAACAACTAAAAAATTCAGCAGTTACACATTTACAAAAATATATTTTTTAAACATCCCTACTTCCTGTGCCTCTGCTCCCATAGACATAAGAGATACATACAGATACTAAATACTGTGGCAAAGAACTGAGAGAAAATGTGTCTCATTTCTTTTCCACTGCATTCTCCAAGCCAAGCAGTTGTTTTTCTGGCTTTTTATGTTACACATCCCAGAACTGTTGATCTGGATGTAATTTATTTAGATTAACAATTCATAAATATTATTTGGTTTACAATTTCTTTGCCCCCCACAACCCAATGCAGGAATTTCGTCTTTAACATGAAAGATGGAAATTATTGAAAGGGGCAAGTATCTTGCACACGTTCTTAAGGGAGTAACTGTAGAATTGCCCCTGGCCTGTGCTGCAAGAAACCCAGGCAGGCACCTCAAAGGAAGCTGCTCATTGATTCCATTGCCTTTGAATCAGGCCTCTTGTCGCTCTAATTGTGCGCACGCAGAGCCATGCACTCCCGGCTGCAAACATAGGAGACTAGCCCCAAAGTTCGCCGCACGCACGCACTCTATTCTCCCGCCCCTTTCCTGGGCTCGTCCCACCTGAAGCCACGCCCCTTCCCTCCCCAGCCAATGAGGAAGGGGTTTGCTGAGGCAGCGTGCGAGCCGGAGACATTGTCCAATGGAGTGCAAGGTTGTTGGAGGCGCGGAGGACTGCGGAAGGGGTGGAGAGATGGGACCAGGAGCCGGTGTCGCCCCGGGTCTGTGATGCGACCGGCTCCGAGGCGCTGAGGAGGGGGCGGCGGCTGTGCGTGGTGCCCTCCCTCCCCTGCCCGCCATGAATTCGCTGGAGCAGGCAGAAGGTAATTGGGGGCCCTGTTCCGGGGGAGGCCGGGGGCAGGAGGGGGCTTGTGTGTGCGGCTCCCGCGCCCCGGATCTGTCACTCCGGCCTAGGGGCTGGGTTCAGCTGGAGGCGTCAAAGGACGCTGCCCGGGAGCGCGGCGGTGGCCAATGGCAGCTGGCGGCGAGGAAGGGAGGGGCAGTTGGGAGGGGCGTTCTCCGCTGAGTGGCACTGTGACAGCAGAGCCTCCGAAGTGGGGCGGTGGGGGGAAGGGGAGTGAGGGACGCCCCAGACCGGCGGGGGAGGGGGGCTGCGGTGCGTTGTGCAGACCTGTCGCAGGACAAGGGCCCTGGATCCCGAGCCCCCGTGCTGGGGGGATGGCTCAAAGGCCGGAGGCTGGTGAGTCAAGCAGTTTTGCGAGTGGTTGAGAGTTTAGTTCGCTCCCCTTGGTGGAGGGAGGGGCAAGCTGCTGTTCTGCTAGCGGTGCTTGGAATAGCGAGAGAACGGATTCGGTTTCAAAGGCAAACCCAGTTCTGTCTGTTCATTAAGTTAAGTGATTTGAATGAGAACGTGCGTATCATTTTTCTCCACCGAGAAGAGACCAAAAAGCTCTCGAGTAGTCTACAAAACTTCTTTTTTTGGGTCACCTTTCTTTGGTTGAGTTGTATAGTGTGGCCTGTTAAATTTCTTATTTCTGCCTTGGTAGGAGACTTGCTGTACAAGTTGGAAACCTGTCACACAATATGTACTCATTCCTGTCCTTTTAAAATGTAAGCCATGTATCCAACACAGCTGCAATTCTTTAGTTATATTCTATATCTAAAATACTTTAAGAGGCACTAATTAACTGAAAAATTATGTTCTTGTTTGTTGAAACAGATCTATGAAACGTATTGTTTTACATTTTGGTATAGCGTTGTAGTGAAGGCTATTAGAAGTAACTTACAGCTGTTTTCTTTCTGCAAAAAATCAATACAACAGAGTATTTTGATGACATACCAGTACTTCTAAATACAGCATTTACTAATCTAAACAAATGTAGATATATTGCCAGAAATATTAGAAAATATGTAATACTGACTTGACTGTCAACACTTACTCTGTGTGTAGTGTGTATAATATAGGCAATGTAAAATTAGTGTTCCAATAAATTGTTTACAAGTTCTAATCAAAGAGATAATTATCTCCATATCCATCAAAATTGTCTCTTTAGTTAGAATGTGGGGACACTATTTTTAACACCAAGACCATCTTTTTTTAATTTTCTTGATAATTTGAGTATTGAAACTTAAATTGTAGTGCAAGCCTTTTTTTGTATGTACTTTATTTTTTTAAAAGTTTTCTATTGATTAATAGTTACATTTGTTCCCACAGGGAACATTGAAATAATCTTTGCATATATTTTAGATTAAGTACACACTTCAGTAACAGTTATATATTTTAATAAAAGTATATTGCTTGTATTTTTTGGAATTGATACCTTTATTAGAGCTTGAGATGCTAATATAATATTAAATTATTTTCAAGAATAGTGGTTGTCACTTGGAGCCAGTTTGAAATTTTTATTAATAAGTCAAACTTCACATTGTATGATAATGGATAGTTTAAGGCCCAGAGCTTGTCTGGTTCAAAAGGAAATCTTCCCAGAAGTTAAAATGAGTAGTTGACATTTTTCAAAATCTGAAAATATTTCGAAAGTAGACTTCTCCATGTTAAACAATGTTGCAAAGCCAAACATGCTACTTCATTAATCAGATTCTAAAAAAGTTGACAATTTGTGATTGTATTGTAAACATGATCGACATGTTAAAAAAATAGGTTATTGGAACTGTAAGGAGTGTAAAAATCTTAAATGATTCCAAATGACCTAAGAATTTCTGTAGCGTTACGGTGATCATATTCTAATCCCAAAACACCAATCTCTATTTTAATTACCACAGATAATAATGGAGATTGTCTATCTCCTAGAACTGGAAGGGACCTTGAAAGGTCATTGCGTCCAGTCCCCTGCCTTCTCTGCAGGACCAAGTACCATCCCTGATGAATTTTTGCCCCAAATCCCTAAATGGCCTCCGCAAGGATTGAACTCACAACCCTGGGTTTAGCAGGCCAATGCTCAAACCACTGAGCTATCCCTCCCCTGCAATATTTGTTTTAGAGTATTTTAATCCATTAATATTAATGGCTTGCATTTGGACTTACAAAGGGATACTTTATCAAATCATTCTATTCACTTTCATATCGATATTGATAGATAGATAGATATGGGGCTTTTAGATATATGGAGATGCCTGTCACATACATTACCTTTTGGTAGAGGGCTTAATTAAAAAGTATGGTTAGCTTTAAAGCTTACCATACTTTTTAATTAAGCCCTCTACCAAGAAGTAATATACGTGACCGGATTCCATATATGTAAAAGCCCCATATCTATCTAATGTGCTGAGATACAGTGCTATACATCTTTCAATCCATTTAGCTTAATCTTAGATGCAAGTGATTTTTGATGATTTATTACAGCTTTCCTCTGCAAGTTGAGACTAAACTACACATGGCATAAGTAATATAATAGAATCTGAAGCATTAACTATTAAAAGTTCATCTAATAGATGGACGACTTACTAGATTGCTCTCTCTCTCTCTCTCTCTTCCTCAGACCTCAAGGCTTTTGAAAGAAGACTTACTGAATATATTGCATGTTTGCAACCAGCTACTGGACGTTGGAGAAGTAAGCTTAATATTTTAAAGGAGAAGTTGGACTGACTCTTTAATATGTTAGTTGGCATTTACCCCTATTTATCCCTATAGATTAATTGTGTTCACAAAAACAAATCGGTGCTTTGAAAATCTCATTGTACGTAATTTGTTTATGAGCCTAAAAGTCTCTTAAATATTTGAAGATAACACATACAGACAGTGGTCAAGGCTGTTCCCCGTTCTGGCGCTTCAAATGCAAAAGCTGGGAATCCCGTGAGTGACCTTAAAAATACCTTGCCTCTATACGCTTCTGCTTAAAAAAACTCCCAAAGGTCATAGATTCCCGGACCTTGGAAGGGTTGCTGCCACCACCCAAGTGTGAAAAAACTCCTTTCTTCTTGAACCCAGGAAGAAATCTCTGGGGAACTTCTTCCAGAGGGGTACCCCAAGCTCTTTTAACACGAGAGCTTGAAAAAACAAATGGTAATCTCAGATAGCTGACCTCTCAGTCTTAGGCATGCATACACAGAACTCCTATTGCCTTCCAGGACACAATAATGTGATCATAGCCTTAAAAAAGAAACGATTTTTATTAACAAAACAAAAGATACACTTGGTAAAGCATACTTGGTTTCTAGGTGTTATGGAGCAACTGAGAAAACAGTGAAGCATAAAGAATTTCTTCTCTGGGATTCAGCTTTAAAGTTATGGTGTTTAGGGGGGCACATGGTCTTAACCCAGATAAATTTAACCAAACAACAAAATAAATAACCTGATAGCATCTAAATAAACATTCCCTGTCTACTCGAGTATGTATCCATACTTCCAAAGACCAGTCCATTTCTACAATTGGGGGTATTCTCTTTCTGGGAATGGGGTGCCCCTGCCAATTTTAATTCTTCCCCCCCAGCTCCTGGCTTAAACTCAGACAAAGAAAAACAGAAAGCAGATTCCCTTTCAATTCAAATCTCAACACTTGCTTCCTATTGGTTCTCCTGCGTCCCTGACAACACTTTCTAGCTATGTGGGTTTAATCCTTTAGTTACTGAATGCTGGGATGGTTAGAAAAGGACAGCACTCCTATTCATCACAATAGTAACAGTAAAATAATGGTTTAATGCTATTGCATCTATATTATGTGCAGAAAATGCTAAAAGCATTTGTACAGTTTCTATTTAAAAGTAGATATAGGCTGACCTCTCTTGTTAAGTCTATCTACCTGAGGACCTGACTGTTGCTAAACCAGAGACTTTGCTGAACCATAGGAGGTCAATATTATCTGGCTGTATTACCAACACCTCCACTGCTTACTGGGCTCCTAGAAGATATTTAGGGATAAATTAGAGCTAAATCATAGCACAGAATACTGAGAACCAGGACTGGTGTCTTGTAAACAAATTTTATAGGATCACAGGAAATTTGGCCACATTCATAAGTGGACATCCAGCTAACTAAAATCATTCCAGATCATGGATGTTCTTGGCCCAGAGAGCGCTGGACTCGAGAGGTTCAACTTGTATTGGCAAAAACAACACAGCTAGAAGTATAATCAGAAGGAGGACGATTTTGTAAGCAGCTTTAGCAAAGAGGGCAAGGATTGAATGGGCTTTGAAGACTGAATTCAGCTTTTTAAAAGGAACTCTTCATGACACACTGAGGCTTTGTGATTAAGGCCATCTCTATGCTACTGCTTCTGTCACTCACCCCCCATGAGTGACAGAAGTTTTGCTGGCATGTGTGTTAGCAATATATGTGCTTTTCAGCAGGCGAGCTCCCGCCAACATAATTATTGTTTGGTTTGATTTGTCACTGGCAGAGCTCTTTCGTAAGGCTAGAGTATGTACATGAGATCTTATAGGAGCACAGCTGCATAGGTACAGCTGTGCCACTGTGAGCTGTCTAGTGTAGATGTAGTTGAAGCCTGAACTGGGAATGCAAAGGGGAAACATTGCTTTCCTGGCATGCTTACCAGGGTAACCAGTTAACTGGTGCCTGCTCGACCAGAACAGCTCTTTGTGTTATGAGCAGGGGGTTGCTCTAGCCCATCAGGGCCCACCACGCCACAGGAAGGGTATACTCCAGCAGCCCACTGCCCATGGCGTGATGTGGTGGGCCGGTTAACATTTTAAACTGAATTTTACATCCTTAGTCTGAACTGCCTTTTTTCAGTCTTGTATCTATTTTGTGGCTGAATAGAGGGGTTTGGTTTCTAAGTTGGACTGTGTTTTCATGATAACGTAAAACAACATGGTTATCGATGACATACTCCCATCCCTTATTATGTTTTTCAGGGTTTCCCTAAAACCCAATAAATTTTAAGTTCATTGGTTCTATAATTGATTATTTTAATGGTTGTGTTCACTTTCCAACTGTCTCTTCCAAACCTGTTCAGTTATTTATACAACCAGACTAAAGTTTTACTGACTTAAGGCACACTCATGAAGAAGTTTTAAATTAAAATTGGCTGTGGCGTCTATTGACTTCATAATTCTGTTATCTATATAATAATTACTTTATTCCTGGGAAACTGTTATTGATGTGGTTAGATCTTTATTATCTTTCTGTGTAAATTGGAGAAATAACTTTTATTTTTATAAGGCAGAGCTTTTTTTCTGTCCCTTTAGAATGTGTCAAATCCAGCCCTTACTTGGACTATTTTTATTTATTAGTATTCTCTGACCCCCAAAATTAAGGTATCACAAGTCTGCTTTACAAGCAATGGGGTTTGAACCTTTAGAGGGTGCATGGTTCACATCTTACAGGCTTTTATCCACAGTTGTGAGCAGAGGGCTTGAAATCAAACTTAAACTTTTAAGATTGTTGCATAATTACTTGTCTCCTGGAGCGGGAGCTTTAAGAAAAGTACAAAATATTGCTACACTTGCAGTAAAACTACAAGAGTTGGCAACACTGCCTGCCTCTATGTACAGAGCAGCTTGCAGGACTGGAACCTTAGTGGTGTTGGCCTTTACTGCAGAGTAATGTGTGTTGTTTGGTTTTGTTGTTTTAGCATATTGCTTAGAGCTAATTCTGTACTATTCCTCAATTTTATAAATCAGTGCCCCAAATCCTTAAGTGGCCCTCTCGAGGACTAAACTCACAATCCTGGGTTTAGCAGGCCAATATTCAAACCACTGAGCTATTCCCCCCCCCCCCCCCCCGCATGAAAGTTGTTCCTTAGGAAGCTTATAGAATTTTCAAAGTACAGTAAAACTCCAATAGTCCGGCACTCCTGATAGTCCGGCATCAAAATGGCAAGAGCCTAGTGAGTGAGCTTCGGCAAAAAATGAGTAACACGATAACAGCCGCAGCAGCTGAACTGAGCAAAAAGGGTAAAAAAAAAAAGGCTTAAAAACACCTAAAACATTACTGTATATAGTATGTACAATAAAAAGGGTTAAGAACACTTTATATACATTATATAATGTATAGTGTGTGTGTGTGTGTGTGTGTGTGTGTGTGTGTGTGTGTGTGTGTGTGTGTGTATATAAATAAAAATAACCAGCTAATATCCGGCACATCTGATAATCTGGCACCACCTAGGTCCCATAGGTTCTGGATTATTGAAAGTCTACTGTATTGCATTTTTTTTAAACAATAAAACTTTTTTTTACCTCCTTCCACTTGGACTTAAATAGAAAGGTGGAAGTCAAGATAAGAAACCAACATGATATGGAAGTAAAACTCTTCAAAGAAATCTTGCATTTCTTCAGCCATTGTAGTAAAAAATCTGGAGGTGAAACAAAATAGAATGTAATCTCTCTTTCAAGGCTTTTCATGAGACATTGAGTATTTTCTCATGAGTATGAACCAGCTGTGTTTATGACTTCTGTTTTCCATCAGTGATTCTTATAGTGGTATCAGTCTGCACAGCTACTGGTGCTTGGAACTGGTTAATAGATCCTGAGACACAGAAGGTAAGTTACATTTTAAGGTTGAAATACTAAATTCTCATAATATGTGACCTAGATAATAAAAACCAAATGTATGTAGTTGGGAGTTGTGGACTGCCTTGAAGAGTGAAAAAGCTAATAGCAGAGTTATTTACCTAACTGATTGAATCAAGACATTAGTGACTAAGAGCAAATTCAGAGGATCATTTACATCACAAGGATTAGACTTGGATTTGAAGGGGCAACTAAGAATATTTGAGGCATTCCACAGCTGTGCTGAGTAAGGGTGATTTCCCCAGAAGAATAACTTTGTTTTCTCTATCTATAGAGCATAATATGCTGAGGCCACCTTCAACTAAACTGATTGATGATCAAGAAAATTGAACTTGTGAGGACACTAGCAAGCTAATTGGTCCTGAAATTTTTTTTTTCTCCTTACATACCTCTGCACTTTAGAAGTACAGGTTGGACCTCTTTGGTCTAGCACCCTCGGGGTCCCAAATTAAGGATGTTAAATATTGATTAATTTACTAGTCGAGTAATCGATGGAATTTCCATTGACTAGTCAATAGGTACTTCCACATTCCTTCTTTGAGATGTACAAGAGCCCTAGCAGGGGCTTGTCTGCATTTCAATGCGGAAATGCCTGCATGAAGCCCGGGATCTGCTGAGGACTCCCCCGCCGACTCTGGGTTTCACAGAAATGCCACACGGAGCCCGGTGTCAGCTAGGTAGCCCCCACATGGAGCCTGGTATCAGCTGTGCAGCGCTGTCTCTTTGAAATGCTGCCACAGGTTTCAAAGCGGCAGTACCGCACGGAGCCTGTGCGGTGCTGCTACTTTGAAGTACTGCCTCTGCTGCCTTTGACAGAAGGGGGTGAAGTGACTAGCTGATTCGACTATGTCGACTAGTCCTTAACATCCTTATCCCAAATAAGGTAATTGGCCAGACCAGGTGTGGTCCCCAGTTACTGGTCTTTCCCAGCTCACTGCCCTTCCCCACTGCTGGCCCCAGCCACTCCCCCTAACTGGCTGCAATGCTGCTGTGGCCCTGGCAGCTCAGACTGCCTCCATCCTGCTGTGCTACAGGGGCTTCAGCCCTGGTCCCAGTCCTGCTGCTGCCAGGCTCCCAGCTCAGCAGGTCTCCCAGCTTGCCACTGGGCTCCCAGCCAGGACTCCCTGGTGCAGGAACATGTTGCTAGACCAGAGAAAGTCTTGGATTTAGGAGGTCCAACCTGTATTTCCTTTTCTCTTTGACATAACTCTGTGCAGCAGTGACACTGTTTAAAATTTGTCACTGTAGATCTGCATACAGCACCTGTGCACTTACGTTTTTGTATAATACGAATATCTGAGATGATCACAACTGATTTTTTTCCCCTAAAGTGTGTGGATGGAGTAGACCAAGATTTGATATTGTAAATTTCAGCCCAAACAAAACATTTTGTGGCGTTTACTGAAATGATGGCAGAGTTTTTGCTACATTATATCTATGAAACTGAATCTGAAGGTGTATTTGTTGAATGACCTTTACATGGATTCTGAGTTTTGTGTGGAATATAAGAAGTTCGCTTTACCATCCAGCAGAAAAAATTGGTAAAGGAGTCTAAACTTATTTTCATTTTTACGTCTTTAGCAATAAACTGAGGTAGAGCTATAGCATTTTATTCAGAAGTGGAAGGAAAAATACACAATGAATGATGAACAATTGATTTTTTTTTCTGTGTCAGTAACAGAAAAGTACTCTTTAATTTTAGACTGTTCTTATGGAACCTAAAAAAAGAAACTTAATTGCAGAGATTCAAACAGTTTTACTACAATAAGAAATGAAGTTATCAAATCAGAAAATGAAGATAAAATATCCTAGGGAATCTCATAGTTTTAAAAATCTTTCTTCATGTGTTAACTGGCTATTTGGTTCTGAGTTTAAAAGGGTGCTGTATGATCCAGGGTAGAACTAAAATGTTACTTGGTGGGTTTTTTTTCTTAACTCAACACTTAATAGGGCAGCTTCTCTAATTGGGACATTCCTAGGAAATGGGAGACTATTTTCTCTGTTACCTTCCAAAATATCTGAAAGCAGAAAGGACATTGATAGGGAGGGTGTTTTGGCAGAAGCCCTTTTTGTGAAGAGTAGCAGTGTTAAACACGGGGTAACTTCTGAATAACGAGGGAATTTTAAGTGATCCATTCCAGCTAAGTCTAGTGGCCTAAACATCAGATTTGAAATGCTTGGTCTCTAACTGGATGATGTCCCTTCAGTTATGGATTCTTTTAATAGTGTTTCTTCAAGATAATTTGATTTCTTTCCTAGGTGTCCTTTTTCACATCATTGTGGAATCATCCATTCTTCACAATTAGTTGTATTACTCTAATAGGCTTGTTCTTTGCTGGAATACACAAAAGAGTGGTGGCACCATCGATGTATCCTTTGATAGTTTGTCATTAAAAGCTGAGAATTCTTACTGTATCTTCAGCCCACTCTAAATGTTTAGAACTTTCCTTTGACCAAATCCACACAGTATAGCAGCACGATGTCGAACAGTCTTGGCAGAGTATAATATGTCCTGCGATGATGTAAGTAACTAGTCTCACTGACTACATGTGCATGTTTAAGGCAGAAATAAATGCAAAAAAGGAGGAAATTGCTCTCCATGAGTAGACAGTGCATTCCCTGCTGCACAAGTATTAATAGCTGTGTAGAGAGTAAGGCAATGTTTAGGTGTGTGGTCTGGCTTACTTACATGAGCTGCTTAAGCAGTGCTTCCCACATCTATACTGTGAGATACTTTGCTGCTAAAAATAGTGAAATAATATGCAAATATTGGAGCTTTCCCTGCTGTAGGGAAAGGCTTTGACAGCAGTAAAGGCTTGGAAGCGGGGGGAGCGGTGCATTGTGTAGCTACATGTGCAGTGCCTATACTATGCTGTTATAGGTAGATAGTCTAAGACCACATATTTACATTTTTTAAAGCTAATGTATGACCAAAATGTGAAACTACAAGTTACTTAGTGGTTCTTTGGATAGAAACCCTTAGTTCTCACTCCCTGTTGTTGCAGACTAATGACAAATGAACACAGATAACCTGACTATGAGTTGAATGTTATGTTAAATTTTGGGGTTTGTTTGAACTTCAAATTTTTCTTTTGCAGACTGGAAAGCTAATTTTGAAACCTAGGCCCCATGTTCAATGATGGCAGTCTTCTTTCACCTCTGTCTACTACCATGGAAACCAAAAATGACCTTTTCTCAAGGTAGTGTGGCACCAAAAAGCTGAACAGGACTGATTTGCAGTTGCTTAGAAGTGAGAGTCTTAGTCACAGTTGACAGCGAAAGTGTGCAATATTACTGACGGGCATATTTGTCTAAATTCTCTTTTGACTATCCTGATATCAGTGCTTTTGCTACTTTTGATTACCTCTTTTTTCAGTATTAGTGTCACTTATGTTGTTCAGGTAGAGGAAAACATACAGGTAAAATATGTTAATTGGTTACTAAGTTAAACTTGGAAACCCAACGTCATTTTGTTTTTTATAATGTGTTTTTTGCAGACTCTTGTAAATAGAAAATCAATGCCAATGTTAAGCAAAGAGTAATACAGTTCTGTGATTTCTTGTTTTCATTAACCAGTATTTAAAGGGATGCTTATTTGCCATTCCAACAGATTTTTATTAATATACTTATTAATTACAGTTGTCTTTTTCATTCCTGATTACAATATTTTTGAATCAGCAAACGAGAGACTTAAAAGAAATCTGTGGTGGGGTGGGAGAAAGTCTTATTATGTTTAAGAATATTGCAAATACGTTAGTGTCACATGTTTACCTACATACAGTACTTAGGCCACTTTCTCTGTGGTTATCCTTAGTTCAGTGCTTTCATCTAATTCAGAATTACAACTTGTTTTTAATGTTTTTAGCATTTTAAAATCTCTTAAATATATTTACATCTTTCCTATTATAAAAGTTCTGTACTTTATCTGAATTCCATAATCACACCATTTTAAGAGTGGATTTTTATGCTGTGGTAATCTGGCTATAAAGCTAGTATTGCAAATGTTGAATGTTGTATCAAAATCATTTGATAAAGGAAATATGATCAGTGCCACAAATAAATTAATACAAATTTCTAAAGTGTTATGAGAAATTACATGTGGCTCTTATGTATATGCAGTATAATAGCTCTTGAAATATTTATAATAACAGTTTAATTTTAAGTGTTCAAGGTGCCTTTTTACCTTTTTCAGATTTTTTTTTTAAATTGAGCATAAATCTGCGTTAAAACAAAGCTATTGCCGGCATAGTCATCTCTCACTACATTTAAGACTAGGAAGACTGCCTCTTTAAATGAGCATAGTTTGATGTATTTAAATTTTCATTCATTTGAGGCAATAAAATCATTTGCTCCTAAACTCTTTCAGAAAGTTTGTACTTCTGTCCTTTCTTTTTAACTGATGTAAATTTTGTACATAAATACATGCATTAAATAAATACTTTATATATGTATATTGTGGTATGTTTGGTTTTTTTGTATTGTAAACTGGCATGCAGATGTTATGTACTTTAATTATGAATAGCTGAAGACTCTAATGATGGAGATATTATGTTTTTTTGAGTGAAATGTTATGTTTGTAATTCTGGATATTGAAGACTCCGAAACAGGGAGAGCATAGAAAGTAGCAGTCCTGGTCCTTCTACAACAGGGGTGTCCAAACTTTTTTCAAAGAGGGCCAGATTTGATGAAGTGAACATGCGTGAGGGCCGACCATTTTACCTGACATTCTTTGAACCATTAAAATTAAATGCAAATTAACTATTTTATGCAAAGTTTATTGCAAACGGCATACTTTTCATTTCGTCACATGGATGACAAATCTAAACAGGTGTTAAATCACTCTGCCTTTCATATCTGAAGGCCAGATGAAAAAAAAATCCAGGAAGCTGAAATATATGTCAGGAACATTGTAAAGTACATTACATATTATTGGTAATAAAGGTTGTCTGTCAACTTTTAAGTTCAAAAAATACGAACAGGAACATAACACCAAGTATACATGTTGTGTCCAAATATATTTATAACTGATTTAGACCAACTGACATTAATTGAGATTTTACAATGTATTCATCTCAATACATATGGATTCGTTGGGGGCCATAAAAGATAGATATTGCCAAATTACCTGTGGGGCCGTATTAAACCGGAACACGGGCCGCAATTGGCCCGCGGGCCGGACTTTGGACATGCCTGCTCTACAACAATTCTCTAGTGTATCTAAATCCTGTTCCATGTATATTCTCATGACAATAGCAGGTATTGTCTCTATCTCCATTGATTCTGTCCTCTCTGAGGCTTCAGGAAGGCCCCAGATTCAACAAAGCATATAAGTATGTACTTGGATGTTAACAAAGGTGCCAGAGACATAGATGTGATAGGACTACTTGTTGATATGGTGGGCTTATGTCCAATTCCTGGTGAACATATATCATGTAAGCTCCTGAATCATCATATCATCTTCCAAATTGGGCTGGATGTGGATTTAAACTAATGACCTACAGGTCATTCAGCTTCCCTGGAATCCCTATATCTGTGGCTGGCTATCTATCCAGAATGTTGTACTCCTTTCAGGAGTCTGATTAATCTTGGGTATCCCCAAGTATCAGCAATGGTGTCACAGCATATGGTTACTGACAAATTGCTTACTTCCTAATTTTTATCATATAATGCTCTTCCAATATATTTGAGAAATGTGCATCTGTCCATCTGAATTAAGCTAAGAGCTAGGAACACCAAATTTGATAGGCCATTTCCTCTTACCATAACTTAAAGGAAGGTAAGGGTTTGATTGAGCTAGGAAAATGGGATGTCCCTGAAATGGTATTGGTTCTCATAAAATGGAAAGCAATGGCTCTGTTATATGATGACCACATGGGGGCAGCAGAGCATGTGGGATGGGAAGCTGGAATAGTTATACTGTGTAATGACCAACAGGGGCAGCCAATAGCCAGAGGCTGGAATTGGGACAGCTATACCCCCATTGGGCCAACAGGGATGGAGAAAGGATAGCTATCTACTACATATTTGAGAGAATTTCGGTGTGTCTGTCCCTCAGCAGGGAGACAAGCATCCTTCCCCTGACTGTGCCTGCTGGATCTGCAGTGGGGGTGGAGAGGTGCTTCTCACCTGACCCCAAATTTGCTGCTGTGAAAGAGGACTGGGGTAGTCCTCTCTTCCTAGAGCAGCCTGCATACTGGACCCCTCATTACTCTGGACTAGGGCTGGGATGATTTTAAATTAAAAAAAAAAAAGAAAAATGAATTAAGGACTTGAACAATGCCAGGTAAATCTTCTAGTTTAAAAAAAATCAATTGGGATATAAATATTGTACATTTCAGCATAGGGTATGTAGAGCAGAATAAAAAAGTATTGTATGAAATTTTAGTTTGTATCTGTCAGGGCCATGAGGGATGGCCAGCAGTCTGGGGACTAAGGGGTTAACTATGTCCCTTGTACCTAGCCAGGTAGCAGTCAGCCAACAGAAATGCAGATAGGGATTTCAAACTGAGACAAAAGAATGTTGGGGTTTTACCTCCTTTGTCTCTGAGCCAGTTTGCTCTCTAGATACTGAGGGGCTACGTCTAGACTGGCATGTTTTTCCGCAAATACTTTTAACGGAAAAGTTTTTCTGTTAAAAGCATTTGCGGAAAAGAGCGTCTAGATTGTCATGGACGCTTTTCCGCAAAAGCACTTTGGCATGGATGCTTTTCCGCAAAATCTAGACGCGGTTTTGTGCAAGAAAGCCCCGATCACCATTTTCGCGATCGGGGCTTTTTTGCGCAAAACAATACCATGTTGTCTACAATGGCCCTCTTGCACAAAAGCATTTGATTCAGAATTGAGGCCATAGATACTCTTCACAAAGCTGATTTTTTTTTCTTATTCACTGCACAAAAGCAGTATTTTACCCATACTTGTAGGTAACTGCCTTTCAGGTACACTTTTCTATTGAAAAGAGTACTCCAGTAAACTGAAGGTTCTTAACCAACACCAAATTCACAATTAATACCTAAGCTCTTACCACTTTTTCCATTCACTATAAATTAATAACTTCTGTGTCAGTGTTCCCTCTAAGCTACCTGGCTGCACAGCTTCACAGGTGATTAATCACCCCCATCCAGTCAGAGGCTCAGGGCTTCATTCACAGAGCTGACTCACTAGGCAGGGCTGATTAATCACCTGTGAAGCTGTGCTGCCACTCAGCTTAGAGGGAACACTGTTCTGTGTCAAACTTAAGCAAGAACGGCTCCTTAAGTCTATTTCTCCCTGGCTTTGTCTATACTGCAGGGTTTTTGCGCAAGATGCTTTTTTGCAGAAGAGATCTTCTGCAAAAACTTCTTGCGCAAAAGCGCATCCACACCTCAAAAGCACATTGCAAAAGCATGGATGAATCCACTGCATGGATGCTCTTGAGCAAGAAAGCTTCGATTGCCATTAACAGAATGGCCATCAGAGCACCTGTGCTTTTTCTGATAGGCTCTTTTTGCACAAGAAACCCCTGCGGAGTGTGCACACGTGCCTTTTTGTGCAAGAGCTGTAGCGTAAAAAGGAGTTATTCCTTGTGGGGAGAAGAATAACTCTACCGGCAAAAGCCCTCTGTCCTGTCGATTCCCTGTTTTTGGAGGGGGGGCGTTGCACGGAAAGGCGCTTGAGGTCTGTACGCTACACCTTTTTTGCGCAAAAACCTTGTAACGTACTCATAGCCACTGTGATTAATTTCACTGAATGCACTGGAACCACTCAGTTTGAAAAATTCAGCGTAGATTAGTAAATTACTAGAACTGGAAGAGATCTCGAGAGGTCATCAAGTCTAGTCCCCTGCCCTCTCAGCAGGACCGAACACCATCTAGACCATCCCTGATAGACATCTATCTAACCTGCTCTTAAATATCTCCAGTGATGGAAATTCTACAACCTCCCTCAGCAGTTTATTCCAGTGTTTAACCACCCTGAGAATTACAAAGTTTTTCCTAATATCCATCCAACCTATGTCCTATCCAAGCATGTGTAAGGTATTTGCAGGAAAAGTTCTTAAGTTTTGTTTTCTTTATATTGTGGTCCTTTTATTGCATTGTAAGATTTTAACTAATAGGGTGAATAGGGTTAAATCAGAAGGGTTTTAATCACAGTTTTAAATCAGCAAACTGAAGTAGGAAAGCCTTGATTAATATTGAGGGCTTTGCATTTGTATTTTTGGTTATTTTCCTGAAAACATGTCGATTCTCATTGGTTGATAACTATTAAAATATGTTCCTTTGCAGCTAAATTTAACCTTTATACTAAATTTGTTATCTTGTGCAAACAAGGATACATTACACCCATATAGTGTGGGTTTTTAAAGCAACTGTATAGCTCAGGTCCTTCATTTTAACTATTCCTTTTTATGTTAGAAAATTATGAATGATGAATTTATTTACTATATGGTTATCTTTACTAGCAAGTTGTCAAGCTCTGTTTGTATTGAAATTGAAGTTCAATTAAAAATGCAACATTAAAAATTAGCATTTTAAGATGGTTTTATTTTTTGTATACGCTGTTCTCAAATTGTAGGTCAGGACTCCAAATTGGATTTTGATATGATTTGATTTGTCAGAAGGGGGCTGTGGTGCAACAGAGTTTGAGAGCCCCTGACTTAAGACTACCTTAAATGTGCTGGAGCAAATGTTTACCAAAATCGGTTTTGTATTTAAAACTGATGTATTAAAGAATGGAAGTCTTAAATCTAGTTAGTGAACTAAACTAACTGTTCTGGTCACCATCCTTCAAGAACTGTAATAGATCTCATCCTCTCTCATCTAGTTTTCATAGATTGACAGGAAAACCAGTTTTCTGCTTTTTCAGCTCAATTTCTTGACTTGAAATGAACTAGTCACTTTACTTGAACTAGTAGAATCAACTGAAAGAAAGCAGGTATCTTGGTAGAAAAGGCCACTACTATCAATAGCTGCTTTAGCACTTCAAATTCTGGTTCTAGGTGCTCAGTTAGATAATTTTACCAGTGCAGTTTCACTTTCCTACTTTGACAGTGAAAGTACTATTTAAGTACCTGGTTAAATTTAAATTTTAAATTTTAGGCCTTACTATAAATTGATATTCATTTTTTATTTTACAAATCTATTTAAATATCTAGATTTAAAACTATTTTTAATTTTTCAAACCCTTATTTTAGCAGTTTTGTCAGCTAATCAAAATCATTTATCAAATGAAAGGTTTGACTGCATGTCTCTAGTCTCAAATGTTGTTCCTGAAAATATAGTAAAAGCTTAACAATTTCCAAAACAAGGCATTTATTTCAATGCCCCTTGTTTTAAGCAGTCAGCACACTTTTAGAAAATTGTAGCCTTTTTAAGATCAGGAAATACTGGATATCTTGTCTGATAAAACATATATTCAAATTATGGCTACTAATATAATTTTAGTCTGAGTTCACTTCTATACCCCTTGGAAATAAGGGCATTTGCCATATACTTCAGTGGCAGCAAGATTGGGCACTAAGCAACCTGGATTTGGCCTGGTCTACACTAGGGTTATGTCTACACTCGCAGCTTCTTGTGCAAGTATGGCCATCCTTGCGCAAGAATCTGCAGAGCGTCCACACTGCCCGCCCGCTCTTGCGCAATGAAATTTACAGTTCAGCGTGGTAAGAGAGGTCTTCTCGCGCAAGAGTTACACTCTTTTTTAACACGTGTAAGCCCTCTTGCGCAGGAGCTCTTGTGCGGACGCTCGGCAAGGATTTCTTGCGCAAGAAAGCCCTATGGCTAAAATGGTCACCAGAGCTTTCTTGTGCAAGAGAGCGTCCATACTGCCATGGGAGCTCTTGCACAAAAGCACAGCTTGCACATGGCAGTGTGGACATTTTCTTGGGCAAGAGTTCTTGCACAAGAACCCTTGCGCAAGATGTTCTTGCACAAGAAGTCGCGAGTGTAGACATAGCCTAGGAGTTGAGATCAAATTTAGTTGCATAAAGTTGATTTTTTTTCTTTCTTAACAGTGAGTCCACACTACCAAGGCTGAATTTGTCACCTTTAAGGGTCATTGAAGTCTATTTTGGATATTCCAGTTTTTATGAGTAATGCAAAATTTGACCTGGCCTGATCAAGATAGTGTAGACCCAGTGTTGGGAAAGTTGATGTGCTGAGTCTCTGGGAGCCAATTCACAGTGTCTTGCTCTGGCCAGAACTTGCACCTCTACTGTTCTGTAGGGGTGAACAGGAAAAGCCCCAGGCAAGTTTGAATTTCATTTCCCATATAGACAGTGTTGTGCTCACATCTCAGAGCAGGTGCCTCATGTAGCCATGACTTTGAGTTCATGTCCCATGAGCTCCAGTTCCTAGGACCACAAAAGAGAGCCAGCATCGAGCGTGCAGAAGCTCTTGGACCTCACTGAGGCATGGGGAGAAGAATCCATTCTTTCAGAGCTCAGAAACAGCAAAAGAGACACTGATATCTTCATGAAGATAGCATAGTGCAGGGTGGAGAAAGGATACTCCAGAGCCCCCCCAGAAATGCAGTGCTAAAATAAAGGAGCTGAGGTAGTCCTACCACAAGAAAAATAAGCAAACATGTTGTCTAGTGTAGTAATGGGTAACCTTTTGTGGATGAGTGAGTGGTGCTGACCCTCAGAAGTGAGAAGTTACAAACAAGCCCAAACCCTCACTCATGCGGCCTCCGACGGAGAAGGAGACAGATACTCCCCACATTCCCCTTGCATACCAGAGCCTATGAGCTGCTGCCAGCATAGTTTCAGTATCTGGCACCCTCTCCCTCCCAACCCCAGACTCCTGTGGAGTAGCACTCTTGCGGGAAGCCGCATGTGGCAGACATAAGAGGGAAGCCATGTGAACCATCCTGCCTCTGTCCCTAGCATGACTGGACTCTATCCCTCCTTCCCCCTTGCAGGATCATGCACTGGCAAGTCCCTTATTGTGCCTGCTTGCAAACTGTGAGAGTCCAGATGTTCTCTGGAGAACTCTGTACCTGTTATACCGTGGCTGCATTAAAGCATAACTTTTAGCTTTGCACAGAACACATCTCTATCATATTTAGAGAGACCTTCACTGTATGTTAACAGATGAGGTTTTAGGTTCCGCAATGTATCTCCTGTAAGGTGCGCCTTTTGTAACGTTTCGTTACAGGGCGAACAGCAGGCAGCTTGCTGCATACTCCAACTCTAGCAGCTGTCTATCTCGCACAAACCACAGATGAAAATGGACAAGAGAAGACGTGTTTGAAGAGCAAATGGGGTAGAGTAATACACTCCTGGAAGACAGGATGGTTGACCAGCTGGACAAGAAAGTGTGCAGGGAACTGCAAGCAAAGTATCAGGAGAATATCTTTGTCCTTGACTGCTGTATGGAATGCCTGGCAGAGAGCCTAGAAAGGAATTTCTGCCCCACCACCACCCCCAAATACACCTTGCAGAATAACTTTCCCTCCTTGCCCAGTTCTATAATGGCCACCCTGACAGTGGGGGAGATTCAAGGCGAGCCTCTCACTCAATCTACAGGGCCTTAGCAGAGAAAAGGGTGTCCTAATGTTTCTGATTTTCCTCTTCCCGCCCTTTGCATCCCACCATGGATTCCTTTTTTATTCCTGCATAATTTTGCCTGAATAAAAACACGATTTATGAACAATAGTCTCTTGTATTACGGAGGGAGGGGAGAGGGGTTACAGGCAAACACACTGAATGCTCTCAGTGAGAGCAAAGTGCGTGACTCTGAAAACTGCCACTTATAAAACTTTCTTTCAAAGCTTCTCTGATTTGCACTACTCCATGCTGTGCTCTCCTTAGCACCCTGGTGGCTGGCTGCTCAAAATCTCAGGCTAGGCATCCGCCCTGACATATAAAGGTTCCCTTCTTGCTCTCACAAAGATTATGGAGCACACAGCAGGCTGACACCACAAAGGTAATGTTGTGTTTGCTGAGGCCTAACCTAGTCAGACTTCTAAGCCTTCCCTTAAAACACCCAAAAGCACATTCCTCCACTAGTCTGTACTTGCACAGTCTTGTCGTGGAACTGCTCCTTACTGTAGTCCAGGCTTCCCATGTACAGATTCATGAGACACAAGAGCAAGGGATAGGCTGGGTCGAGGATCACTACAGTACTGGCGTTTCTACTTCTCTGATCTTTTTTTTCCAGTCTGGGGAAAATGTTCCAGTGTGCAACTTTCTGAAGAGGCAGGAAATGCTAAAGATATGTGCGTTGTGTATCTTTCCCAGCCATCCCATGTTCTTGTTGAAACGGATCTTGTGATCCACTAGCACCTGCAGCACCATCAAGAAGTACTCCTTGCAGTTTGTGTACTCCTTGGCAGGGTGGCTGGGGGTGAAGGTAGTGATGGTATTGATTGTTTTGGCCAGGGCTCGACAAATAATGCAATCTAGTCGCCCATGGTGAGTAGATTGCAACCTGGAAGAGCCGGGTTCGGGCGATCTGCGCATGTGCATATCGCCAGACAGTGCGGCTGGCGAGCAGGGCTCGCCACAGTTCGGCGAGCCCTGGTTTTGGCTACTTATATAACAGCCCCCACTGTGGATTTTCTCACTCCATGTTGATTCCCAGTTGACTTGTAGCTGTCTGGTGTTGCAAGCTTCCACAAGGCAATCGCCATTGTGGAAGAAAACATTGTCCTCTCTCTGCATTTGTAAGCAACAAGTAGCCAGAGGGCAGTTTTATTACGAGCTGCAGCAAGGGAAAAACTGATTCGGATGGGGGGGGGAGCGGAATCCCCCCTCCCCAAGGCAGATCTTCGAATACAAGCAATTACGAAGCAGTTTATATACTATCCATTAGATATAATAACAATTAGTCTCCTTCCCATTACAAACTCCAATGGCTAACAGTTATTTTAGTTCCACCCAGATGCTCCTTATCTCAAGGTCCCTGCCAAAGTCAGCATTCTATCCTTATCTCCGTATGGAGGCGAGAGGCGAAGGCAGCGTCTTATTACAGCTCTCACGTTGTCAAGAGTCAGAATTAGCCTGACTCTTGCTCACAAGACTAAGATGGCTGCACACAAATTCCCTTATTCCCTTTTCCCTGCCTCCCCACCATGCGCTTCTCTACGGTCAGTGAGTCTCGAGTGCCCCAGGCTTCAGGGCAAGATAAAGCCATTTGTGAAGTTCCATGAAAGTGGCCTTGTGCATTTGGAAGTTCTGCAGCCACTACTGATTGTCCCATACCTGCAGCACTGTCTTAGGGCACCAGAACCAGCGTTCCACTATTTCCAGAGGATCAATTACTGGCTGTCTTTTTCCAATTCACTGAATGCAAGGGCTTGCCTGTACAGCGCATCCATGGCACTCTGAGGGTGTATCTAGACTACACCTCTCTGTTGACAGAGAAGTATAGATTAGGCACGTCAAAATTGCTAATGAAGCTGGGATTTAAATATCCCACTCCTCGTTAGTATAAACATGGCCGCCGCTTTTTTTTGAAACAGAGCTTTTTCAAAAAAAACGGCAGTCTAGATGCGGCTCTGTCGAAAATAAAGCCTTTTTCAACAGATCCTGTAAACTTCATTTTTTGAGGAATACAGGATCTATCAAAAAAGGCTTTATTTTTGACAGATCCACGTCTAGCATGCCATTTTTTTTTTTTAAAAAAAAGCTCCATTTTGAAAAAACCGGCAGCCATGTTTATGCTAATGAAGAGCGGGATATTTAAATCCTGGCTTCATTAGCAATTTCAACGTGCTTGATTTGCATGCTTCTGTTGACAGAGGGAAGAGTTCTTGTGCAAAAACTCTTCCAGAAGAGAGTGTCTATACTGGCATGTGCTTTTGCGCAAGAGCATCCATGCCAGTGTAGATGTTCTCTTGTGCAAGAAAGCTCTGATGGCCATTTTAACCATAGAGCTTTCTTGTGCAAGAAATTCATGTTGCCTGTCTACACTGGTCCCTTGCACAAGAACAGTTGAGCATGAGGGCTTATTCCTGAGCAGGAGCATCAGAGTTCTTGTGCAAGAAGCACTGATTTCATACATTAGAAAGTCAGTGTACTTGCACAAGAACTCGTGGCCAGTGTAGACAGGCAGCAAGTTTTTCGCACCAATGTAGACATAGCCCAGGAGTCATTTGTTTCTATATTTTGGAAAATAAAATCTTGACTGGATGATGTAGTGTGATTGAATTACTCTGTTCTTGTAAGTTAATGGAATGGAGATTCAGCCGTGGAAACGACACAAGGGTAATCCATGCCTGATTGGGAAGAGGAGCATAGAAATCCCCAGAGGCAGCTTGAAATTGTCATGTTTTGTCCTTGGCTATGCTGAATCTACATTTATGCAGCATCAATCAAAAAAATTATGGACAGCACTACATGGAATCTAAGAACACTGTGTCTCCCTGAGAAGCAACTTTATGTAGGGGGATTTGCAGTACAGTAAACTTCCGATACTCCGGCACCTTTAGGACCCAGGAGGTGCCGGATTATCAAATATGCCGGACTATCAGAAGGGGGGGCTATAAGGGGTCTGGGCTGGGGTTGGGGGAATGGCGCTGTGGGACCAACCCGGCAGCACCCCAGCCGCTCTACCCCAGGCATCCCCAAGTCAGCTGCTGCTGAAACTGACCAGCAGCTGACTTGGGGAAGCCCGGGGCAGAGCAGCTGGGATGCTGCCGGGTTGGTCCCGCAGAGCAGAGGGACGGTGCTAGGGGACCAAACCAACACCACAGCTGCTCTGCCCCAGGCGTCCCCAAGTCAGCCACTGCTGAAACTGACCAGCAGATGACTTGGGGGAGCCTGAGGCAGAGCAGCTCCAATTGTCCAGCTGCCTGGAGCACTTCCGGGTCCCGGGTGGTGCCGGACTATCAGGAGTGCCAGACCACTGGATGCCTGACAACTGGAGTTTTACTGTACGTGGGGGAGGGAGACAAAGCAGTTTGCTAAAATTGTATTAGATTTTTAAAATATATCACGAAAAGTTTAAATGTTAACATATTAGGTACATTTTACTTAGAGTTGCACAGGTTGCAGCCTAAGCAATACCCTTAAAAAAACCCCATCATCCTGGAACGAAAAAAATGTAATTTTTTTTTTTTACAATGTCCAACTTTGGTTGTACACAACTTAAATTATAATAGTTACAGCCAATATTCTCTCTCAATTTTTTTCCATCCATGTGTGGAATATATTTTATGTGCATCAAGGCATGTGCAGATGTACACCACCAAAACACATGCTGCTGGCTGTGGGCACTCTGCTTATCACCTGGGTGGAACCTGAATCTTGGGCCTATTTGAAATCATGGGAAGGTGGGTGGGCAAAGCCCGCCCACATTCTAAAAGCCCCTCCCCAACCTTATGGGAGGGACACTGAACCCATGTTCAATTGAATCCGGGGGACAAAAAATGACAACAGGGTCAAGGAGTGCGGGTCACAGGTTTAAAATAAGGGAGCCGGATGGGGACACCGAGCAGAGACGCCCACTGCTCCTCAAAGCTGTCGATGGAGCCAGTGGACGCCGCCCAGAGGAACTCTGCCTGGATTCGTGACACGAGGGAAGAGCGGAAATAGGCCCCACAGTCGCAGAGAACCCCCTCGTCTAACTTCCTCCTCCTGAATCTTGGGTAGCCAGCCTGCTAAAAAACATACTGGCAAGAGTGGGGAAAGGGGACGGAATGCATGTAGTCTACAGCAGTGTTTCTTAACTTTTTTTTATAAAGTACCCCTTTTAAAAAAATAAGTACCCCCAATACCTACAGTTTTCAGACACACCATTTTTTTCTACCATTACAACACATTTGTTTAAACAACTTACTAGTAGCTGGGCGGGCACTGACATTTGTTGGGTGTAAAGAGTACACAAATAATAAAACGCTGTAAAACTTAAAACAAAAATTCAGTTGTCGCCAAATTTCAGTTGTGTTGATGCACCCGCCCCCCCAGCTTATCGGTTAATCAAGTCCACTGTTACATCCTTACTGGGAGATGCAGGGTAACGTTGAGCTGCTAACAGAACCAGCAGCCTCTCACTTTGGAAAATGTAGCAGGGCAGCCTTGCCCCCCCCCCCCCCCCCAGGGGAGAAGGCGGGCACTGCTTAGCATACAGGAAAAGGAGCAGGCCTGCCTGGGCCTAGTCTCCCAAAAAGCAGCGAGCGCTGCCCGTGCTACTTGGTTTCCTACCAGCCCGGGGCCCGGCCGGGCTGTGCCGAGAGAGCCTGCGGGTAGCACGCTCCCTTAGCGGAACGGGCAGCCGCAGTTTCCTTTCCCCGGCGCTCGCCGCGCCTGCGCCAGGTCCAGGGCCGGGCTGCAGCCGCACACGTGGGGCTCAGCGCTCGCCTCCGACCCGGCGAGGCAGGGACGCCGCCGCCCCCCGTCCGCGGGCAGGCACCATGGGCAAGAGCAAGGCCAAGAGGTTCCGGAGAGCCCCGTTCTCCCCAGCAGGCCCGCAGCGGCCGGTCAGCGCGGAGGCGCCGGCCGGAGATGGCGGCGATGCAGGCTCCCCGGCCGCTGAGCTGCTGGAGCAAGTAAGTGAAAGCGGCTCCTCCCGGGCGGCACGTCGGTGTGTGGGGGCTGAGACAGGCCGGCGTCCTGCCGCGCCCGCCCGCCTGCCTCTGCCCTGCAGGCAGCGGCTCTGTGCAGGGGGAGCCTCCCCTAGAGCCTGGATGGGGACGGGTTGTCCTCCCTGCAGGTGGGCTGGGGCCCCCTAGCCTCTGCGGAGACGGGGGGGGGGTGAGTTGTGCCCCCCAAGTGGGCTGGGTCCATCCAGCCTGGATGGAAACTGGGGGTCCATTGTGCCTCAGATGATCTAGGGGGCTCCGTGTGTGGGATGGGGGGGAGGCTTGCTCTCTCCCCATGTGTGCACGGGAGGAGAAGGCCCCTGTGTGGTTTCACTAGCATGTTTGGGGCGATTGATGGGTGTGTTTTTGAGCGTGGCATTACCCTCCCCTGGCTTTGGGAGGGGAGCTGGAGTCAGTGCCAGAAGAGGATGTACTCTGCACCTGGCTTAGGCTTGAGCTGTGGTGTGCAGGAGGTAGCTTTGGAGCTAAAGCCTGGGCTGACCAGTTTTCCACCTGGGCTATGTGTGCTAACCATGTGCAGGGAGATGAACTTTTTTGTTCCTGTCAGCATCTCTTCAGAGGGGAAGGAGCTAAGATGTGGGGAGTAGCCTCTGGGTGAGAGAGAAATGCACAGATTGATGGTCCAACACCAAGTATCAGGTTGCCACTCTCTGACTCAGAATCATAGAACTGTAGGGCTGGAAGGGCCTTTGAGAAGTCATCAAGGCCAGTCTGAGGCAAAACCAAGTAAATGTAGACCACCCCTGATGGGGAGTCCACAACCTCCCCTGGAAACCTATTACAGAACTTACATAATTAAAATGCTTTTCTAATATCTAATCCAAATGTCCCTTGCTGGAGATTAAGACCATTATTTCTTATCCTGCCTTTAATGGACATGGATCACCATTGCCTTTATAAAAATCCTTATCACACTGGAGACTGTTTCTGCCTTTTCCAAAGACTGAAAACATGCCTAGCTTTTTAATCTTTCTTTGAGGTCAGGTTTTCCTAACTCTTTTCTTGTTGTGGCTGCTCTGAGTCTTCTAAAGCAAGGGTTCCCAAACTGGGGGGTGTGCTTCCCGGGGGGGGGGGGTGAAGAAATTCCAGGGGGGGGTGTGAGGCAACCCCACCTTCCCGTCAGTTCCTTTTTTGGCTCAACAAGTTTTGCTGCTATTGGGGGAGGAAGCGAAGGGGGCGTGAGGGTTTCTCAAAAATCAAAAAGGGGGCGTGATGCCTAAAGGTTTGGGAACCACTGTTCTAAAGTGTGGCACTCAGAATTGGACACACTATTCTAGCTGAGGCCTCATCTGTGCCAAGCAGAGCAATTACTTCCTGTATCTTACATGTGATGCATGTGTAAATTAGGGTTGTAAAATCCCAGTTAATCAGTTAAATGTTAGATTGACCTAATGTTTAACCAGTTAACTGACTAAGTGGGTTCCGGGCTGAATCTGCCGCTGGCTTCTGGCTTGAAGCCCCTGTCCCCAGTGGGCCCGGTCTTCCTGCAGACAGAGGGAGGAGCCCCTGACTGGAACTAGTAAGAATTACCTGTTTAGGGCACTGCTTACCTGTTAATTGGTTAACCAGTTAACCTTTCACATCCCTACTGTGAATACACTCCAGGATATAAGTTTTTTTCCAGAACTGTGTCACATTGTCAACTCATATTCACTTCGTGATCCATTCTAATCTCCACCTTCTTTTCAGTAGTACTGTGATTTAGGTCAGTGGTGCACATACCTTTTCAGTCATCACCCCTCGTTAGCATGAATGGAATCAGGCTGCATTCCCCCCGCCCCCGCATCACTTCACAGCCCTGGGTTCCGAAATGGAGCTTGGGCTGAAGGTGGAACTGGGAAGAGGGAGAAGCTGGGGATAGAGGCAGCTTACATGTGAGCTTTTGTCACCCATTCCCTTTGAATGTAGTTTAAAACCTTCTTGCTCAGTTGGAGAGTTAGTGCACGAAGATGCTTTTTCCCTTCCTGGTCAGGTGGACCCCATCACTTCCTAACAGACCTTCTTCCCAGAACAGCATCCCAAGGTCGAGGAAACAAAAGCTCTCCTGGCACACCAGTGCAGCCCTGAATTCATCTCTAGGATGAGCATATTCATCCTTTACCCTCAATTGGGAGGATAGACAAGAAGACAACCTACATTTCTGATTCCTTCACTCTCCCTCCCAGAGCCTTATAGTTGCTGTTGAACTTTTCCAGATCAGACCTGTCAGTATCATTAGGACAAGAAACAATGGGCTTAAACTGCAGAAAGGGAGGGTTAGGTTGGACATTAGGAAAAACTTCCTAACTGTCAGGGTGGTTACACATGGGAATAAATTGCCTAGGGAGGTTGTGGAGTCTCCATCTCAAGAGATATTTAAGAGCAGGTTAGACAGACACCTCTCAGGGATAGTCTAGACCAGTGTTTCTGAACCAGTGGTAAGAGTACTCTGAGGAGTTCTTGAGAGAAGTCTGCGAGGTACGTCAATACAACTGAAATTTGGAGAAAACTGAATTTTTGTGTTAAATTTTACAGCACTTTATTATTTTTGTACGTTTTGCACCCAAAAATGTCATCACCCGTCCGGCTACAATTAAGTTGTTTAAACAAATGTGTTGCAATGGTAGAAAAAATGTTTGTGTCTCTGAAAACTGTAGGTACTGGGGGTACTTACAATTTTTTTTAAAGGGGTACTTTATTAAAAAAAAAGGTTGAGAAACACTGGTCTAGATGGTACTTGGTCCTGCTGTGAGGTCAGTGGGCAGCAATTGATGAATTCTCGAGGTCCCTTCCAGTTCTGGTGTTCTGTGATTCTATTATCATTGTGAGCTTCTGCAGCCTTTCTGTCATGTCTTAGATGCAAGCTATAGGCAGACAGCACACCTCCCATGACATCATATCAGAACTGGAGTGTGATGCCTCTGTCCAGCTCAGAAGAGAGTCCTTAATGACTAGCACCCTACACTGCCTCCTCTTGGCTGCAGTTGTCCTGAGCTTCCCATTTTGGGGGCAGGTGGCTCCTCCTCAGCCATTGAAGTCTGCTCCTCATCTCCTGTTGCTGGTACTGCATACTGGTATTCAACCTTGATGAAAGAGGGACCTGGGATGTTTGTGGTGCTGTCTATCGCCTGAGATTGCTGGCAGCCAGTTCTTCTCTGATGCAGTCATCTGTAATTGGCTTGCATCCTCCATCCCAGATGTTTCCATGAGCATCCTGCCAATAAAGCCTTCATACTCTTGGATACTATGCAGACAAGTTGCCTTGTTTGGCAGCTCCACAGGTACTGAAAATAGGAGCATGGCAGCAACACCCCCTGGCTTGAAGTGGTTTCCATCATATACAGGATTTACAGTTTGGTTTAATGGCTCTCAGCACCTCCACTACAAAAATTGTTCCAGAACCTCTGGGCAGCTCTTATGTCTTTCCTGAAGACTCCACCAACAGACTCATTTCACACCAGGCAAGGATGTGTAAGCTGTGTTTTCAGCAAGTCACAACCAACACCTGTGTGGAAGCCTCTAGGATTTGGATATGTCTGTCAAGGGGCCCCACAGAAACAGTGTAAAGAAAATCTAGCAGTGGTATTGGCAACCATCACTCTTCCCTCATGGCAGCTTCTTCTCTGTAGAGCAAGGGTGGGCAATACTTTTTAAAGTGGGGGGGAAGGCATTTTTGGAGGGAGATATACCTATCTCATAGAGCTTGAAGGGATTTTGAGAGGTCATGGAGTCTAGTCCCCTGCCCTCACGGCAGGACCAAGTACCATCCTTGACAATTATGCCCCAGATCCCTAAATGGCCCCCTCAGGGATTGAGCTCACAACCCTGGGTTTAGCAGGCCAGCCCTCAAATCACTGAGCTATCCTTCCCTTGCGCTTGGCGGGCTGTATCCGACCCCTGGAGGCTCTCTTGCCCACCCTTGCTGTAGTGTGCCTGCAAGTTAAGGGAAGGGAGACAGGGAAACAAAAACAAAAACAAAACCAAGAACAGAAAGGAAAAAAGGTGACCTGGAAAACTACAGACTTGTTAATTTGACCTCAGTTGTATGCACAGTTTTGGAACAAATTTTAAAGGAGAGCATAGTTGAGGACATGGAGGTAAATAGTAATTGGGATAGATGCAACATGGACAGGTAGATTGTGCTAGACAAACACATCTCCTTCTTTGAGAAGATTCCTCTGTCTAAAAAAATCAGTTGATCTAACCTACCTGGATTTCAGGAAAGCAATTGATACAGTTCTACATTGGAAATTATTAGTTAAATTGGAGATGATGGGAGATTAATATGAAAAATGAAAGGTGGATAAGGAACTGGTTAAAAACAAGTCTACAGTGGGTGAACTACTGAACGTGAACTGTCCAGCTGGCCAGAGGTTACTAGCGGAATTTCTCAGGGATCGATCCTGGGACCTGTCTTTTTAATATTTTTATTAATAGCCTGGAACAGAAAGTGGGAAGTGTTAATAAAATTTGCAGATGACAGAAAGTGGGAAGGTATTGCCACTATGGAGGAGGATTGGAATATCATACAAGAAGATCTGGATGACCTTGAAAACTGGAGTACTAGAAATAAGATTAAACATAATAGTGCAAAATGCAAGGTCATGCATTTAGAGACTAATAATAAGAATTGTGACTATAAGCTAGGGCCTTATCAGTTAAAAGCAACAGAAGAGGAGGAAGACATGGGTGTATTGATTGATCACAGGGTGATTGATTCCCCCAGTGTGATGCAGCCATGAACAAGGCTAATGCCAGTCCTAAGATGCATCAGGCAAGGTTTTCCAGTAGAGACAGGGAAGTGTTGTTAATCTCCTACCACAGTGTTTTTCAACCAGTGGTACGAATACATTTATTCTCAGTAACTTGAAGGTTTTAAACCAGTGTTTCTTAAACTTTTTAAGACCGAGGCACACCAAACAATATTTTTTTTTATGAGGGATACCAAGGATTTTTTGTTGGGGGGGGGAGGGGAGGGAAGTCGTGGAGAAAGTTATTGAAAGAAAAAAAGGTTGCCTGCCCCTTTAAGGGCAGCAGTTTTGATTTCTGTTCTCTGCGGCACATCTCCGACTGCCTCGCGGCACACCGGTGTACCATGGAACACAGTTTAAGAAACACTGTTTTAAACCATGATTTGAGGACAAGACCATCCCTACCAATATGCAAAACATGCAACTTCATATGGCATCCAATTGCCCTGAATTTTATGGTGCCCTGTGCATCTGTTGCATATAGACCGGTGCCAGCTTTGGCAACCTGCAGCCCCCACGCCCTTACCCTGGGGACTCTGTGCCAGCTCCAGTGGCCAACCTGCCACCTCACCTGGCTGCACCCAGCCACTGTTCACTAGTCAGCAGCAAGTGGCCTAGGCTGGAGGACTCCAAAGGAGCAGAGGCCAGCCACACAGCTGGTGGCTGGAGAGAACTGGTGCTTTCCCCTTCAAAGCATTGCTTCTCTCTGGCTGTGTGGCCACCCTCTGCTCCTCCAGACCACACTCACCATGCCCATGCCTCCTGTCTACTCCCCTGAGGCTGTCAGGTGAGCCCCTGCCCTGCTCCTGTTTAGGGCTGTCATCTCTGAAGAGAGACCATTTGTGGCAGTGGTTTCTAGTATGGGAGAGTTGGTAATGCTACTTCTGTGGCAGGTTCTAGTGCTGGGCTGTGTAGGGTACCAGCACTGATGAGAGACAGTCTTGTTTGAGGGCTTCAGTAACTCCACCAGAGGATATGGGTTTATTACAGGAGTGGGCAGGTGAGGTTCTGTAGCTTGCAATGTGTAGGAGGTCAGATTGGATGATCGTTATAGAAGTCTCCATGTCCAACCATACCTCCCTGCCTTCCTGACAAACTCTTAGACTTGCAGGTGCTTTCATCTCACCAGCCACATGTTTTGCCCCAGCTCTTCCCTTGAGTCTTGCTGCCATTCTTGAGGAGAAAAAGAGGAGGCAACTGAATGTCTGAAGTTTGACCTTTTTTTTTCACCTGGACTATTGTTTTTCATACAGGGGAGGATCACACAGAGTAAATGACCAAACTTGCTCTACCTTTGAAGAAAAATAGTGTAGTTTAATCTTTGATATGTAAGCCCCCACCCCCTCTTACTAACCCACTCTTCTCTGTTCTTCTGCTTCGTCAGCAGAGGCACTGCTCTGGCGGACTGGAATGTGACTGGAGTGAGCAGGGGCAGCAGTGACTTTGAAGGGTGGCACAGCTGTGCCTCTCATCCCCTCTCTTTTTTTTTTAACTTCTCTATTATTACTGCTCTTTGAAACAGCTGTTGTTGGCCCACTGGCCTTTAAACCATGTGACAAGCTCAGGGCAGCCTGGGGATTACTGTGGGGGCCTGGTGCTGGCATCAGGGGGTTAGGCCCATCTGTGCACTCCTCAGTGGCAGCAGGAGCCGTGAGAAGCGAAGTGACGCAGCCTGAGCATGCAGTGCTTTGCCATCTCCCCGCTCGGTCTCTCCGCTTCATTGTGGCTGTGAGAAACAGAGCAATCCTGCCCACTCTGCTCCCCCCAAGCAATGTGCCTGGGACTTGGGCTGGGGGGGAATGGAGTGGCCTGGGTCTGGGCCATTCCACTTCCTTCTGCTGTGATGAGTGGGTGGGGAACCCAACCCCTGCTGCTGGCATCAGGCCCTCTGGTAATCCCCTGGGCTGCCTCACTCAAGGGAGGGGATTTGGAGAAGGGGTGCAATGAGGGTGGGAAGAGGTAGGACGGAGAAGGGGTAGGACTTGAGGGAAGGGATAGAGTGGGGGAGGGGCCTGCGATGGGGGGGGGGGAGTTGTCCTGGACACTGCACCCCTATAGGGATAGCTGTTCCCTGTGAGAATTTGAGTCTACCTGAGCCGAGCTTTTTCCTGCAAACAGCGAGGGAGATAATTAAGGACTCAGCAGTATCAAGAGAACAAACATAAACCCCCCCAAAACTAGTTTTAGCCTTTCACCCATCGTAACCCTTCACATTTAACTGTCATGGAAGAGGATTACACGTAAGGCCCAAGTAGACATGTTACATGAGTGTGAGAAGTCGCAGCTGTTTTTCCATCATTAGACTTTGTAGTCTCATTACTTGAACTGATTGAACAAATGCTTGCTCCCTATTTCTGATTATTCTTTTAAGATTTAATTTTTTACTTTCAGAATTTAAAACCTAGATGAGGATCTTTGTTTTTTTAAAGTGTTTTTATTTTAAAAACTGTTAAATCTTCTTTACAGAAATAAGAAAACATAATAATGAAGGGGGAAGACAATGCAGAGCAGGAGAAAGGATAGTTGTTTTTTTTTTTTTTTTTTGCTATAATAGTGAACTTGCTTTCGGATTTTGTTGCATCTCTTTAGCTGCAGCATCCAAGTGCGGATGTAAGAGAGTTTGCCTGTGCCAGCCTTTCCAAACTGTTGCAGCAGAAGCTTGCAATCCCAGCCTTTCTGCAGAGAGATGTTGTCCGGTGTTTGGGTCCCATGTTGCTTGATCAAAGTTTAGCTGTTCGTGAGACAGCTGCTGGAGCTCTCCGGTAAGTGATTAATAATTCTTATGCTATAAGAAGTTGTTACTGTTGCTGCAGCAGCGAATAGGAGTTTCTGATATAAGGAAACTAACTTGAATATAGTCGTCTAATAGTGTCAGGTTGGCAGAGCAGTCTAAGATGCTGTGTTAAGGTTGCAGTATCCCCTGGAGATGTGGGTTGAATCCTACCTGACAGTTGAGTCCATGTTCCAGGCAGCGGCTGGATCTCATGGCACCTTTTGGGTTGGGGATTTTCTGGGGCATCTGGTATTGGCCACTGTCGGCAGATGGACCACTGGGCTAGATGGACCATTTGGTCTGACCCAGTGTGGCTATTCTTATGTTCTTATCTTTGAAGTTTTTACTGTAATCCTATTATATGGTACTATAATCTGAAATCAGAGGGGTAGCCGTGTTAGTCTGAATCTGCAAAAGCGGCGAGGAGTCCTGTGGCACCTTATAGACTAACTGAAGTGCATCTGACGAAGTGGGTCTTTGCCCACGAAAGCTTATGCTCCTACACTTCATTTAGTCTATAAGGTGCCACAGGACTCCTCGCCGCTTTTATAATCTGAAAAGTATTGATGGATGAATGACTACAGTCCTAATCTCACCATGAGGTTCATATGGGCAGATGCTCATTGACTTCAGTAAAGTGCAACCATGTTCTCATTGTAAGATCATGGCTTACTTTAGTAGTTGTTATTCTATGGCCTGCCTCTTGTGGCATGTTGTTTTCCATCTCTGTCAAACAAAGAAATACTAAGGGAAAACATTTTAAATGCTTGAAAATATTTAATGAGGAAACTTTCGTTTTGATAATGGTTTGGGAGCAGCTCATTAGTGAGAATTCAAAATAGCTTTTTTATCTGACAATTTTATGGGACTGTGTGGCACTCAGGCCTACAGTTGTTTTTCTTTATTTGCACAAAAACATAATGTTTGTGTTTCTTTTATAAAAGTATTTAGTAACAGTTTCCTGGAAATGTTTTGCGCACACATGCTTAAAAGATTAGCTTCCGGGATATCAGAAAGAAAAGCCTGGGAATAAGTTTCCCAAATGAAATCTTGCCATGCTATCCACATGAGACATCACTTCTCTGTTTTTAAAAACTGAGTTTTAATATCTTTTTAGATTAAGAAATGTAATAGACTAAAAGCAGGTGATTAATACAGCAGAACCTTTGTAATTAAACATTACTTAAAAAAAAAAGTAAATCTGTCTTAACCTCTAAGTCTGTTATCGTAGAAATTAAATCTATTGTCTTTGAAATATTCAAGGCATTTAATTTGTTCCAGAAATCTCAGTGCTTGTGGAGGATTTGAAGTTTGTGATGACATGGTGACTAAAGATATCATGACACCTCTTGTAGCACTTTTGAAAGAGGTATGTTTTTTTTAACTTTTATACAATTTTTAAATTGTCCTGATCTTTCTCTTTTCAAAACTATAGTGAAATGTTTATATAATTATTTTGAAGGAGTCATTTGATATTTAGGCAGAAATTTTGTCAAGATTAATATATCTCAAGTGTTAGAATTATAAGGCTACGTCTACACTGCAGGGTTTTTATGCAAAAACGGCCCAAACAGAGAGCTTTTTGCGGCAAACCTCCTTCTATAAGGCATAACTCCTTTTTGCACCACAGCTGTTTTGCAAAAAGGCATCTGTAGATGCTCTGCACAGGTTTCTTGCACAGATAGAGTCTATATGAAGAAGCACAGATGCTTTGATGGCCATTCACAGAATGGCCATTAGAGCTTTCTTGCACAAGAGCGTCCATGCAGTGTCCATGTGGTGTGGACATGCTTTTGCTCAAGAACTCTTCCGCAAAAGACTTCTTGCACAAAATCCCTGCAGTGCAGAGGTAGCCTAAATGTTTTTTTTTCCTGTTCGTAGTAGATATAATCAAGCAGAATTAAAACATTAGCTGAAAATAAATTGCACTTGTGACAATCAGAATCCTGAAACTCCAATGGGAAAACGGGATTTGAATCCTAAAGAATAAGCAGTTAAATTAGTTAATTGTATATGATATTATTATACTAGATCAGTGTTTCTTAAACTGTGTTCCATGGCACGTGGGTGGAGAACAGAGTACAAAATGGCCACCCTTAAAGGGACAGGTGACTTACCCCACCCCACCCCATAACTTCCCCCTGACACTTCTCCCTCTCCCCTCTCATTCAACAAAAAGTCCTTGGTGTTCCTCATTAAAAAAATTATTGTTTGGTGTTTCTCCATCTTAAAAAGTTTAAGAAACACTGTACTAGACAAACATGTCATAGTCTTATGTGAAAGGATGTAATGTTCTGAACTTAAAAATCATTGAGATAACACCCCTGTACTCCATCTCCACAGATGGGGGGGGCATGACAGGGCTCAGAATGGGGGGAACTTGCTGACAGCTGCTCCTACGTCTGAATGTGCTCAGCATATTTAAAGGGGAAATGCACATCTGTCACTCGTGGAACGAGGTGTACAGAAAGTTCGGAATGGCTTGTTAGTCCGAACTATCTAGCCTGTGCCGCGTGTAGCCGCGCGGCACGGGGTTCGCACTAGCCGGCTTTTAAAAATGGCGACGCCGGCTTTATGCTAATGAAGCCCGGGAAATTCAAATCCCGGGCTTCATTAGCAAGTTCGGTATGCATACATTACCCCCCTAGTTCGAACTAGGGGGGTAGTGTAGACATACCCTGTCACCCACACATATTGTGTCTCACTCACACACACTGTCTTTCACACTCACCTCTTGACCCAATACATTGTTGTTGTTTTTACTTCTTTCAAAGTGTGTTTTTAGATTTTTGACCGATCTGTGCATTTCATAATGTAATTCTTCGAGTAGTGTGTTCTAAAATGTCTATGTAACCCACACATCTAGTGTGGTTCACTGTCTCTCATGTTGTGCCATGTAGACCACTTACCGTAAGAGGTAAGAACAAGAGACCTCTACAGCCTGGGCTGAGAGCCAGCTGGCTTTTAGCTCAAACAGTAGAGGCTCCTACACTAAGCCCTAGAGGTCCTAGGTTCAAATCCACACGGTGGCTGTTACACCTAACCTGTTGTGGCTGGTGCACATCCACACATTACCTCAATAACAGAATTCATTCTTTAAATGGATGGAAAAAAAAACACCCTAGAGGGAACACCAACAGGGAGTGTTCTCGAATTGGATTCAATCTTCTGGAGGCTCCTGCAGCTAAACTGGGAGATTGTCTACTAACAGTCCAGAAACATGGAACGAAGGCCAGTGGGGGCAGTGCCTATAGGTGTGGGTCAGTGCATGGAGCAACCTGCCCCTCCACCCCAGATAGACATGCTGACTGCTTTTGGGAGTTGCACAGGTGCAAGTTGGGGATGAGACTGATTTAGCCCTGCTGTTCCACTGTGCAGGAGCCATCGGAGCTAAGCGGTGCCCAGCTGGAGCTTGCATCCCGAGTCCCTACCCCAGTCCTGAACCCACGACTGTCATCTTCCCCACACTCAGCAGATGCCTCCAGGAGATCAAGTAGATCCTGGATTGTCCTTAAATTAAAAAAGCGATCTTGTGTTTAAAAAGGTTGGAGACCACTTCTCTAAACAGACAGAAGAGCATTCTCCTGTCATCTTAACTCCACCTCCGCAAGAGACTTTAGCTGTGTAGGTAGAAGATACTCTCCTGCCAGCATAGCACTGTCTCTACAGGAGGATGAGATTAGTATAACTGTCGTTCAAGGGTGTGAATATTTCATACCCCCCAAGTGACATAGTAGTACCGAAGGAAGAATGTGGTGTGTAGACCATAGGGAAGGCTACATCTTTGGTCGCCTGTGCAACTTGCATGTGTTTGCTTTCTTGACTATTCTGGGCTTTTTTCTATTCAATCCACATCTTTTGTAGTTGTTTATCCCCAAGCAGAGCTCTGTGGTGCAAACTGTATGGCATGTGTGTGTGTCAATGTGAACTGATAACTAGGGGCCCTGTTTTATGCCTTCATGGGAGTGGTCCAGATGCCTGATATTTAAGAGCTTGAGGAGGAGTTAATACTTTAAATACTTAAATAGTTCTGTTCATTCCCTCTGGGGCACTTGACATTGGCAAGTGTTGGAAGACAGGATACTGGGCAATGGACTAGGGCAGGGGTGGACAACCCATTCCAGACGAAGAGCCACAATAACAGAGGAGACAACGTGAAGAGCCAGGGCAAAGTTGTTGAGTGTCCAAAAAAAAGAAAAAAGAAAGAAAGGAAAAAAAGTCAGGGCTGCGAAGACCCGGGGAAAAGTGTCGTCCCCCCCCCTTCCCCCGGTCAACAACTTTTCCCCGGGTCTTCATGGCCCTGCCCTGTCCCTCCCGCCCCCCCTCTTTTTTTTTTGCACTCAACAACTTTGCCCTGGCTTTTCACGCTGTCTCCACTGCTATTGTGGCTCACAAAAAAAGCACTGGAAAAGAGTGAGAGGTACAAGCTCTGGGAGGGAATTTGTGTGGAGGAGGAACATAAGAACGGCCGTACTGGGTCAGACCAAAGGTCCATCTAGCCCAGTATCCTGTCTGCTGACAGTGGCCAGCACCAGGTGCCCCGGAGAGGGTGGACCGAAGACAATGATCAAGCGATTTGTCTCCTGCCATCCCTCTCCAGCCTCTGACAAACAGAGGCCAAGGACACCATTTTATCCCCTGGCTAATAGCCTTTTATGGACCTAACCTCCATGAAATTATCTAGCTTCTCTTTAAACTCTATTATAGTTCTAGCCTTCACAGCCTCCTCTGGTAAGGAGTTCCACAGGTTGACAACACGCTGTGTGAAGAAGAGCTTTCTTTTATTAGTTTTAAACCTGCTACCCTTTAATTTCATTTGGTGTCCTCTAGTTCTTCTATTATGTGAACTACTAAATAACTTTTCTTTATCAGCCCTCTCCACACCAGTAGAGAAGAGGATGCTGGCTTAGGGAGGGGGCTCCCAGGCTGGAGAGTGTTGGGGTCAGATGGAGGGCTGGGGTGCTGAGCAAACCGCAGGGTTGTGGCTGTGAGGGTGCAGGAATTTGGGCTGGGGTGCATTAGGGGCTCAGGGCAGGGAGGCTGGGAGTATGATGGGCTCAGGACACAGATTTGCAGTGTATGGATGGTGCAGGAGTGTTGTGGCAGAAGACTGGTGCTGTAAGAGGCAGGAGTTTGGGGATGAGAGGCTCAGGACACGGGATTCCAGTGTATGATAGGCTCAGGTTTGGGATCGGAGGGGGGGGGGGGGAGTGTTATGATGCTGCAGCCAGATTGGGGCTTGGCCCCAATTGGGGGCTTTTTGGCCATGATTCATTTTTAAATAAAATATGTCAAACAAAATGTTTCAGCACTGTCTTTGTGAGAGGGGCCGGGAACCTGTTCTGAGGCAGGGGTCACTGACCCACAGAAAAGTCAGTCGGGGCCACACAAGTGAGATGCAAAAAAACAACTGCTCCAACCCCCCCCCCCCCAAACCTCACTAATATGGCCTCAGCTGTGCTAGTGAGGGCAGGGGACATGGTGCTGGGGCAGGGTGCTGGTGGGTGCTGGGGTAGGGTACTTGTGCGGTGGGGGAAGGATCTGGCCAAGAGGAGGGGACAGAGACAGCTGGGGCCAGTACTGGGGATCCCGGGTCACAGGAAGCGCGCTGGCTGCTCTTCCCCTCCCCTCTCCCAAATTCCCCCCCCCCCCCGCTCTAACCCAAACCTCCTCCCCTTCCCCAGAGCCAGACGCACACACATGCACCCTCCCCCCACCCCCAACCCAATTCTCCTCTCCAGAGTCAGGCACACACACCCTAACCCAATCCTCCTCCCCTTCCCCAGAGCCAAGCACACCCCCCCTCTAACTCAATTCCCCTCCCCTCCCCCAGAGCCAGGCACCGGCACCCCTGTATACCAATCTCCCTCCACCCCGCCGCTCTAACCTAATTCTCGGGTTCCGGAACCGCCGCTGCTGCTACAGCCACGCATCTCCCTCCAGGCGCTGGGGAAGGGGAGGGGGATTGGGTTGTGCGCACCCCCCCAACCTCCCTCTTCTTCCCCAGAGCCAGACACTTCCCCTCCCTGCTCTAACCCAATCTCCCTCCCCCACTAACTTTATGTCCAGGTCCTGGAGCTGCCACACCCGGAGCCACTGCCGCTGCCTGCGCTCAGCAGCCGGCTGCTAGCATGTGCAGGCTGGGACGCTGTGTGCAACCCGGCCTGCACGTGCAGGATACGACGTAGTGCGCTGGGGGCCCTCAGCAGAACGGCGCGGGCTCTGAGCATGCATGGGGCTCACAGCGGCCTGGCCGTGCGAGCAGCTGACCTGAGCAGTTCCAGGTTCCGTCCCGGTTCCATCAGGAGCTGCAGTTTTTTTTTCACGAGCCGTGGGTTGGCCACCCCTGGACTAGGGATCTAAAATCCTGGTTAATTAGTTAACCAGTTAAACCTAAAGTTTAACCAGTTAGCCAATTAAGCTGGCAGCAGAAGCTAGCTTCTCTGCCCTCCAACCCCCACCCATGCACAGGGTGGGCATCTGCTCCTGGGTACTAGTTAACCTTTAACTGGCAAGCATCACCTGGTAAAGATGATGGGTTACCTATTCACATCCCTACTGTGGACCTTTAGTCTGATCCAGTGTGGCTGCTCTTATGAGGATGGACTTTGGGAGATTCAGGATAAGGGCTGTTGGAGTTACCGCCAATGGAATGACTAAGCAAGTGTAAGCCAGGGTAAGACCCTGTGCTTGTGTGCCAACCTGATGTCAGGGTTCTGAGCCATCGCAGTACAGCAGTGGTCTCCTACCTTTTTACTCCCAAGATCACTTTTTAAATGACAGACCAAGCCAAGCTCTACCACCCAGCCCCTTCCTTGAAGCCCCGCCCTCTCTATTCTCCTCCTCTCCATCACTTGCTATCCCCAATCCTTATACTGCAGCTTTTAAAAAAAAATTCTTCTGTAGGAAGAGGTTTTTCTAACATTTGGCCTGTCTAGACTGGACCAAATGTCAGGAAAAAAACCCCATCTTTTGGAAACCCCCTTATTTCCCGTGGAAAGAGGAATATAGGGGTGACCGAAAGATCATGTTTGCTCTTCCACTAAAAAAAAGCGAAAGAACAAATGCAACATTGGATGCAGAAGAGTTTTTCTGGGATATCTCCAGAATCCTGAAAAACTCGTGCAGTCTATCCGGACCCTTGCTGGATTGAGACAGGATGTGTAGTCTCTGGGGTGGGAATGAGGGATTTGGGTGTGGGAAGGGGTGAGAGGTGCAAATTCTGGGAGGAAATCTGGATGCAGGAGGAGGTGGAGAAGGGGACACTGGCTCGGGGAGGTGGCTCCAAGCCGGGCAGTGTTGGGGTACTAAGCAAGCCACAGGCTTGTGGATGTGAGGGTGCAGGAATTTGGGTTGGGGTATGTGAGGGGCTCAGGGCAGGGGGTTCCAGTGTATGATAGGCTCAGATCTAGGGTCTGGGGAAGGGAGAATGCAGGAGTGGTTGTGGCCAGATGGGGGCTTGGCCCCAATTAGGGGTTTGTTGACCAGGTTTCATTTTTAAATAGAATACTATGTTAAATACAAAAAGTTTCTGCATTGTCTTTATTTATGAGAATGGCAGGGGACCCCTGCCTTGAGTCAGGGGTCACTGACCCATAGAAAAGTCATTCGAGAGCAGGGGACACAATACTGGGGAGGGGGCTAGTGGGTTCTGGGGTAGGGAACAGGGTGCTAGTGGGGGCAGGGAAGAGGGAGCAGGATGCCAGAAGGACAGGTTTCTGCAGCGGGGGGACAGGTTTCTGTAGTGGGGAAGGCAGGGGGACAGGTTTCTGCAGTAGGGGACAGGGTGCCAGAGGGAACTGGTTTCTGCAGGGGAGCCAGGGGGGCAGGTTTCTGCAGAAGGGGGACCAGTTTCTGCAGGGGGCGGGGGGGGGCAAGGGAGAGGGAACAAGGTTCGGGGGAGAGGGAGTCCCCTACACCAGCCACGGAGGGAAGCCTCTGACCCGTGCTCCCTCCGGGCTGAGCACAGGGCAGCGAGGCTGGAGCGAAGAGAAGCGGCTTCTCTTCGCTGCTGCCCGACTGTCCTGCACTCAGCCCCGGGAAGCTTGCTCCAGCACAGCTGGAGCTAGGTGCAGCCTCCCTGGGCTGAGCACAGGGCAGCAGGGCTGGAGCGAAGATAAGTGGCTGCCCGGCCAGCTGGCCATGGTGCTCAGCCAGGGTGCCCCACGCTCCACGTGGGCAGGCGTAGAGAAGCCGCCCGATCAGCTGGAGCGCAGGGCAGCCTCTTTAAGCTGAAAGCCACAGCCAGCTGGCTGGGGTGTTTAAGCCCTCCTGACCTCCCAGCTCCCACCATTCCGTGCAGCTACTCATCTGTGGTGTTGCTCGGTGAGTAGCTGCTCCTCAAATGAGGAAATCAAATGTAAATGTACTGCGCAGACGCGCAGTGCAGAGAAAACTCAAGATCAACTCTTAGAGCCCCTGAGATCGACCGGTAGATCGCTTGGTGACCACGGCAGTACAGTGTTAAGGCACCCAAGGTATAGGACTGATGGTGACAACTCCTAATCATCTGGATGATCTGAAAAATGTCTTAGTAGCATAGGTGGTACAGGAGTTGCACTCCAAAATCTTGCTGGACAAACCCTAGTGTTGCATTTGTCAAACTATGGGTCTCGACCCCCCGGGGGGACATGGTATCACAAAGTTTGAGAACCCCTGTCCCAGCGGATTCAAAAGTGAGGGGATGAAATACAAGCTTACAGGTTGTTATTTTATTTTGTTTATTTCGGGATCAGAGGACTACATGAAGGAAAGGGGAAAATTAGCCAATTAACTTGCATTTAATGGATAAAATCACCTTGGGAATGTATATTTGAAATCTGAGCCATAGCAGCAGAACATTAAGGCACCCCAAGGTTAGAGGGCAGGTAGTAATGAGCCATGACTGATTGGGATGATTCCCAAAATGTCATATCTCCCTAAGGAAGAGCTGTTAAACCCTTTTCACATAAATTATTACATGAATGCAACTGTTTATTTCGATGATAATTCACCAAAATTATATGCAAATCTAGAGCGAGAGCCTAAGCAGTGTCTGCTGGCACAGAACTGTGTGCCCACACAGAGGTCTGTTAAAATGGGCCTTCACACAGGTATGGGGAGGGCGAATCATACTAGCACATCTGTTTGCAGGGTCTTTAGAATTTTACATTGTATGCCATGTGTACTGAGGTTCATAGTCAGTGCTGTAATCCAAATTAATGATTGAATTTTCAGTTGGCAACATAGTTATTGTAGCAGTCAGAGTAAGATAAGTAATACCTGCAATTGTACTACATAGTTTCCATTTGGTGGCCCAGTGGATAAGGCCCATGACTGGGAGTACAGCTCTTGGTTCCATCTATCTGCTAATTTTACAGTGTTGTCTTGGGCAAATCACTTAATCTCTATTCCAATTTATAAAACGTGGATAATCCCTAGGGAGGCTGCTGTGTCTGAGACCCTGTTCCAGTTCACTGTGGGAGGTGCGCACTTCCCCTTGTAGGATGGGATCCCATGAGCCTTTGCTCTCCCAGTGGATCTCTGATTTACATCTGTGAGCTGTCAACTGTTTTACTTAGCTAGCCCAGTTTGCTCAGCAACAGGCAAGAGTTTTCCTCTGTGAGCTTGTGGGTAGGAGTAGTTTGCAGTGATACAAGAGCAGGGTCTTGAAAACAAAGAGTATCTCTTTTTCTAAAGAGACTCAGCACTTAGAGAAGTGGGTTCAGATTATCAGAGGTCTACGCATACATTGCCTTGCCTACACTTGGCATTGTCCTTGAGGCCCTGGATAGACCTGACTTAGCTCTGGTGCCCCTTCTGTTCTCTCTGGGCACCAAGTACCAGCTTGGATGCTACAGATCTCTAGCTTGCAGTTAAGTCTCTGGGCTTGTCTTGACTACATGGTAGATCACTGCTGCAGCAATTGATCTACCAGAGGTCGATTTGCTATATCTCCTTAGATGCAGTAAATCAACCTCTGAGTGCTCTCCTGTGGACTCTGGTACTCCACCAGGACTAGAAAGAGTAACTAGAGTCGACGGGAGAGCAGCCCCCACTAGGGATGTTAAATATCGGTTAATTGAATAGTTGATTAACCTCATGTCTTCCTATTGGTTAGTCGACTATTCTAAAGTCCCTGTAGGTGGGGCCAGCAGCCACTGACCTCCAGGCTCGCTCCAAGCAGAGCCCCCTGTCACCCTATGTTGCTGCCTCTCTATCAGAGGCAGCAGCATGAGATGCCAGGAAGGGGCTGGTCCATGAGGAGAGCCAATTTAAAAACCAGCTCTCCTTGTGGACTGGCTGCCTGCCACCCTGTGCTGCTGCCTTTGATACAGAGGCAGCAGTGTGGATTGGCAGCAGCTCCTTCCTGGTGAGGGTGCGGTCTGAGCTCCTGGAGCTCCAGCACAAGTCAAAACTGAGCCATGCTGCCTGTGCACCTGGCTCCTAATACGCTTTAAATGAAGAACCGCAGCAGGGGTAGGTCCCGAACCTGGCACAAGCCGGGACTGAGCCAGACTGCTGGTCAGCCTGATAAAAAATGTACTGGGGAGGGGGAAATGCGAGTAGTCTATAAGATTTTCCTAATCGGTCAATTGTCTATACTATTATATCCCTAGCCCCCACTGACCTTACTGCAAAGAAGACACTGCTGGAAGAATGTCATCTTCAGCTACGCTGTTTGGTAGCTGTAGTTGCTTAAGTTAGATTGATGGGAGGATGTATTATAGACTAAGCCTCTGTGTCAGCTTGACTAACAACTTCTCTCAGTGTAGGGTAATAATTTAACAAAAGTGTATCTTGAATCCCAGGTTCTGAGCCTTGGGTATTGTTTTACCTTTTCCTGTCTCTTTTTTTTAAATCCTTTTTGGTCTAAATATGAATTCAAACTAGGGATGTTAAAAATCAGTTTTTTCTGTAAACGTGTAACTACTGAAATTTTCAGCGGTTACATGTTTACATGCAAGGAGGGGAGGTGGCTCTGTGGGAGCTGGTGTGTGCAGGGAGGCAGTTTTTAAGCCTCACCATGTTTAAAAACTGGTTCCTGCTGGTGTTCCCTCCCCTCTCACCCTGTGCTGCTGCCTCTGATACAGAGGCAGCAGCTCAAGGGGCAGGGAGGATGAGCTTGCATATAATCATGAAGTTTAACAATTAAGCTCAGGTTCATTGGTTGACTGTTTAGCCATGTATCCTAACATATCCCTAATTCAGATATTTCACAGTTTTCCACATTATTTGCAAGATAAGCGCTTTTACAGAATATCATCTGCCTAATGATTAGCATTAATGGAAATTCCAGTTTTTTGGAGAAGTGTCTGGCATTGTTTTCTTGTGAAAGCCCGAGAAATGTTTAACAAGTTTTTGTCTATAAGCAAATGCATTAGAAAACTACGGTATGTGTGATAAGACATAGTACAAGGTGATTCTGTAAAGGTGTGTGACTTGATTTCTGTAGCGAGGAAGAGTTGAATTTTTATAAGATTCTGTTTGCCATGGAGAGTTGCAGATGAGCCGTAATTTCTGTCACTAAGTAGCTGTTCTGAGATTGGTGCTTTCAGTTTCTTTTCTCTTGTCTAGTTCTTTTCCAATTCCTTTTTGCCTATTTATTTACAGTGTGGTGCTGGACTAGTGGCCAGTGAGGACTCCCCCATGAAAGTCAAAGATACGAAGAAAAATTGTGTTGAAGACATAGCCAATGAGGCTGTTCATGTGCTATGGAATGTATGGTAAGCTCCATGTTAACGTTAACACAGATGCTTTTCTTAGATATCTAGTTCTTTTGAAATATAGTTTGACCTGTTAAGCACTGATTAGGGTAAAAGCAATAATACCCAATCATGTCATTCCTGAAAGTAGTTTGTATATTAACATGGCTGTCCTTTTTCAGACTTCAAATGCCTTTTATCTTGTAAAGGGCAATAACATAAAAATTAGGGATGTAAGTGAGTAGTTGACTAACTGATAAGCCTAGACTTATTGGGTAGTCAAGTCACCTACTTGACTATGTGCTTCTCCCCCATTGCTGCCTCTATATCAGAGGCAGCAAAGGGTGGGGAGCAGGAGCTGGCGCTGTGGGGAGCCGTCTTTAAAGCTGATTCTCCCCCAGCACCATCTCCATGGGGGAGAGGGGTCAGGGAAGACAAAGGCGCAGCAGGGGAACCATTGCGAGCCAAGACTGAAGCAGTCCTGGCTCGCTACGGGTCCCCTGCTGTGTGTCTGCCTTGTAAATGTAGTAAGAGCCATATGGCTCTTACTATGTTTACAGAGCAGAGATACAGCAGTCCTGGATTCAGAGAGAGCCGGGACTGTTCAGTTCTAGCTCACACTACCCTGGGGAGCTAACCCCGGTGCGGCTCTGCAGTTTAAATGATGTAGATGCCGGGCAGCCTATAAACCTGGATCCTACTACATTTAAACTGAAGAGCCGCACCGGGGGTAGTGCGCACGCCTCCCCTTATTGATTAATTGAGTTGTCGATGGAAATTCCATCAACTACAAGATTAACTAATTAAACACAATTTAACATCCCTAATGAAAATATTTTTTAAGTTCAAGATCTTGCAGATCCACAAATTTATTTTTTTACTATTATTATTAATCAAGCAGGCAGAACTGTGCTGGAATTTGAATTACTCCCGATTTTGGCTTTTGTGCAACTACTATACCATACTGTCTCTTCAGCTGAAAACTTTTTGCAGTTCATGGGAGATTGAAGATTACCGCTCCCCAAATTTCTATAGGACCATCTTGTAATGGAGCAGGAAGGGAATATTATATGCCAGTCAGGAGATCCTAGTATTGTCCCAGTCTAGAGTCCTTGATGCTCGAGCCTAATATTTCACTAGAAGTTTGACCTTCCTGGTTCGGCACCCTTGAGACCTGAGTGGTCCAAAAGGAGGGATTTTGCCAGACCAGGGAAGGTTATTTCTGCGCCCCTGCCACCAGCCTGGCTCATCTTCTGGCATGTGTGACTTGCCCTGCTGTAGCACCCCATGGTGCCACTGCTGTAGATCTCAGCTTTGCTGCAGCATACCACTGCCCCACCACAGAAGCTCCAGGTCCACCCCTGGGACTCCTGACCCCCTCTCCGCCATCGCAGACCACACTCCTGGGTTCTCAGCCCTGCCGGTTCTGCTGAGGCTGCTCTGGCCCCGCTGCTAGGGCAGCCCTGCAGCTGGGGCTCCTGGTCCCACCATAGCAGGCCGCTGCTTGACTGAACCCCACTGGTGTTCCGGCTGCCTTGCAACTGGCTCAGCTGGACTCCTGCAGCAAGGCTTTCAGGCACTGGCCTCCCTGCAGCCAGCCTGGCTGGGTTTGCAGCCTCCACAGGGCTTCTCCCTTTGGCTCTCCACTGGGTCTCTCTTGTTCAGCAGCATCCATGGTCGAGCAGGATATTGCCAGGCCTGGGAGTCCTGGTTGAGAGAGGTTCAACCTGTACAATTAATTTATTTTCTGTGGGCCTGATCGCGGGCTCAGTGAAGCCAATAGCAGTTTCATAATTGATTCTATTGAGTTAAGGTCTCAAGTTCTTGAATACGCGAAATCATGGAAATCCACAGATGATATAAAGGAGAGTCCCTTAGCATTCATAGCAAAGCCACTGAATGGAAACCTAGAGTGGCCCTTATACTGTTGGACTCTGCATTCACCACTGAAGGGGCAGAGTGGAGCTTCCTAATCTGCATATGCTTTGCCCATTCTTGCAGCACCTGAAGATCACTATGAGAAAGTGTAAAGTGCTAGATCTAGAGAGAGAGAGAGGACATTGAGGAGAATGCAGAATGTCTAGATAGCCCTATGAAGTATTGAAATGGGAAAAGAATTAAGACCTATAGAACACAGAGGTTAGTAACCTTTGGCGTGTCTAATGGAGTTAATGCTGCATACGTGTAAAATGATAGTAAAGAGAGTGCTGAGATAGGAGCCTCAAAGTGACCTGTGCACATGTGTAGCATAAAGAAAGGGAACACTGACTGGGAACTGTATTCAGCAAACTGTGAAAATCAAAAGCAACTGAGGCAATACACAACCTGGTAACGTGCGCTTTTCCTGGCTACCGCAATTCTCAGGGGAAGATTAAAATGATTTATCATGCCACCCTTGCTAAAAATAGCTCCCTTGCCCTCCTGCTATCTGATGTTCTAAAGAGAAAATACCCTTGTTTAAGGCAGTCATCTCTGTTGGGTCAAATCCTGCCACCACTAGTGTGATGATTAGGAATCTGAGTGGTTAACTGGTTACCCGGTAATCATCACCTTCAACTGGGAGCAGCCCCCTGCCCATCCCTGTCTAAATTAAATTTAACATTTAACCAGTTAACTAATTAAATGGTGGGGATGGGTGGTCACCTTAAGTTATGCTATACATAAGGGGAGTGATTTTTCTAGTTACCTATTCTATGAAGCAACTGTGTGGCCATGTTGGGGGAAAGAGTGAAGATTTGTTCTCTTCCTCCTCTCTCTGAAGATGTTTCCACTCCCCAGTCTGACTATGTGGTATGAGTGCTGGGGTTACCTGTTAGTGCTCTGATTAGGGATGTGTATGGTTAACCAGTTAGGGGCTGGAGAAGCTCCCTGCCCACCATGGGCAGGGAGCTGCTCCAACCGCAAGGGGTCCACTGCAGCAAGGGCTGCTCTGACCAGCTGGCCAGAGCAGTCTTAGTCTGTAGGGAAAGCAGGGCTCTAGCACAGCCAAGGAGGCCACTCCAGCTTAGTGGTGCTGGAACGGGCCCCCCTGTTCTCCTGTTTAACTGGTTAACCAATTAAATGGGATTTTACATCCCTAGCTCTGATGCAGGAATGGTGACTGCTTAAGCATATGAATAATTCTGTTACTAATTTACATCCATTTGTGTACCTGATATGAAGAAAATTAAAGTTTGCATAAAGGAAAATAGAAACTTTGGTCCAAACATTGGTATGACAGAATGTGACAAAGACTTGGGCTGAGAGTTCAAACTGAAATTCAACCGAGAATTCTTTTGTTATTGTTCATTTAAGCTGTATCATGTAAGCTGCTCTAGGAAAATGGAACCCTGAGCCACTATGAAGTCCTACTGTCTTCATTTGGGCTTCAGGAGCAGTAGCAGTAGTAGAGTTGAGGCCTTATTTAAGCACTAAAATCTATAACTATGAAATAACTTCATGCACAAGTCTCTGTGCTGCCACATAACCTTTTGTTGTAACCCTTGCCATGAAGAGAACAGTGTTTCTTGTATTTATTTGTAGTGTCTTATTTTGAATGTAAATGACTTGCAGACTAGGACCATGTTTTGTAAAGCACTTTGCATAGTTTGGCACTAGACAAATAATCATTTGGATGAGTTTATTAGCAACTGGCTATGTACTGTGATATTTCAGATTCATAAATGTCAAGGTCTTGCCTTAATATTTTAGTTCTAAGTGAAATAGATGATGCAATTTAAATACAAATGAGATTAGTAAGATAATTAAAAGAAGTGGCATTTTTCAGATGGTTTTAGAAAAATAGTCTAGATTTCTGAATGTCATCTCTCTGTGGAGGACCTATGACATCATATTGCTAGCTGGGGAAAAAAATCCCTTAAAGTAGAAAATATGGCTGTTAGAATTTAAAAAAAAAACCTTATTAATAAAAATATGAACTGAAAAAATAAAATGTTTGAATAATTTGTTAGAGCTCTACTATAGAAATTTTTATAAAAAATGAAAAATGTTTTATTCTTTATTTTTCTTAGTGAGTGCAATGGTACAGCAGTATCTGTATTTAATAAAGAAGGGTGTTTGGATGTTTTGTTACAATATTTGAAGAAATTTTCCACCAACGTAGATCTGGCTATCTCCGTAGGTAAGTGCTTAAAAGGGTTCTGATCATCATGGGTTTCTTGATCTAGGAATATATATTTAGCATTAAAATACATGTATTTTGTCATAATAATGATCTTATAGATCAGGGGAACCTAAGGATGCAGCCCCTGGCTTGCCTGGATGCAGTCCCAGAGGCTCAGGGCTCCCACCCAGAATTGGGGAGTCCATATTGGCATTCCAGGTCCCCCACTGGGCCCTGAAGGCTAGTAGAGGGGAGTGTCTTTCCCTCTGTTAGGGGCCATGGCAGTGTTTTTTTTTTTTTTCTTTCCTCATTTGTGTGTGGCCCCTAACAGAGGCCCCCGACCCCAAAAAAGGTTTCCCATCCCTGCTATAGATTCACAACTGAAAATAAGAGCTTCAGAAGAGATGGGTCTAAAAATTACACTTTGGAGTTTGAAATCTTGTATGCGTACTGTCACAACACTACCCTTTTGGGGTATTATAGTGCTCACAGCAGGTTGGGAAGTCGGTGGACCTGTGGGAGTCCATGGGGCAGGGAGGCTGTCAAACCCACAGCCAATGGGGCTGGGAAAGGGCGAAGGGACTGCTGGGGCTGCCGCTGGAGCTACGTGGCTGCCAGGGCTCATGGGGCTCCGGAGCCTGCTGGGCTGCTCCAGCCAGGGGGCCAAGGGCAGTGGTGCCAGGTAGGTGGGGAGAGGAGCCCAACACAAAGGCTGCTCCCCGCCTTCCCTGGTCAGGAAAACTCTCTTGTCCAGGATTGGTCAGGCCTCGAGGGAGCCGGACCAGGGAGGTCCAACCAGTAGCAAAAATAAGTTAATGTGTAGTACAGTAAACTAATTGTATCCTGCAATTGTAAAATTGAGTAGCTTTCACAATAGTGTCCCATGCAGTTAGAGAGCTGAAAGCATTACATTTTTGGTTGTTTTTTGTGACTTACAGCACATTGCTTGCAGGCAGTAACAGAAGATAACCCAGAGCTGCTTTCTTCTTTCAATGCTTCTGCACACCAAATGCTGGAATCCATATTGTTGTCCCAAGACAACACCATGGAGCATATCCTTTTAAGGACATTGTTGGCAGGTATGATTCAACTGGACCCTAACTTTTATCTTTTGATTATATGACTATAGGGATGCAAGAGGCAGAGATTTTAGTTCTCCATCATATAAAAATAATAGCAACAAATGATGTGGCCTAAGTGCCAGCTTAGAAGCAAGTGCTGGATAGATGGTTCTCAAATCTGTTCCTGCCACTGTTGCACCTTTGTCAGGGAGGCTGCGGTTTCATATGTCGTCATTTATAACCACAAAGGATAATATATTCAATATTTGAATCATGACTAAAGGCTCTTGATTGTGACTTCAGTCCCAATTTGGTTTGGTGTTACTCATTCTTTAGTGCTTCTAAGGAAATACTAAATATTAAAGACATCAGGTTGTTCTTGATCTTACCTATGCTGGGCTTCAAAGCATTTGAAACCCGATTTTAAACTTTGCTTCAGCAAGAACATTTAAACGATTTCTAGCATGATTTATCTGGCTGCTCCACAAGGCTAGCCTATTATACTGCAACAGAGACAAGTCCAATGTAAATTGTATGGGCCATTGGGTGCTTTGCCTTCAGCTTCATTCTGTTGTGTTGTACCTTCCAGTTAAGATGCTTAATTCTTGATGATTTCTGACAGTGAAATACAATTAACTGGAATTCTCCTGACTCGAGCACTCTGTACCTGTGCTTGGAAAGGGAGGATTTTATTTAATTTCTCGTTAGTTTTTTTGTTTGTAGGTCTGAAGAAGAAAATCTCTCTCTTTGAGCTATTAATTGTCTTAAAAGAAGTGGGACAAACTTATTCAGTGTCCTGAAGATGTGCCATATCTATCAAGCAGAACGTCACTCTGTGCAAATGTTTTGTCCATCTTCATGTGATGTGGTTTGCCCCAGCTTAAGGTTTTGGGCCCTTGAATGATCAATATTGGTTGACACTTTAAAGAACTGAACAGAAAGTCACAAATCTTTGGGAAACTTGAAATTTCGGTTCATAAAGGACTCCTATCTTTCTGAAGGAGTCAGTTGCTTCTCAGTTAATGGAAGGGGTTAGAAATCAGGAGACATGGGTTCTGTTTCCAGCCATGCCGTGAAACGTCTGATCCTGGGGAAACTTTTATGTGCCTTAGATTCTCCTTGTATAAGAGAGGAATCCATAGCTAGCTACCTTTGAAAACTACTTTTGAGATTCTTGATGAAAGAGGTGGTAAAGATAATGAGTATTATAGTGAGCACAAGCTCTGGTTTTACAATGGCAGTGGCTACAAGAAGGTCATGCACCAGGTAGCTTACATGTTTTGACATTCTAACTCTCCCATATTTAGGCTCTGTCTGGAATATAAAGGACACCATTCCATCCAGTAGCCAGGCAAGCACAATTAATGTTATCCTGAAGATTTTCTCAGAATCATTAGTGGTGGATGCTGGCGAAACAGTTATTCAGCTGAAGGAAGCTGAAACACAGAGGCTAAAACTCCCTGTCGAGACAGAAACTGAGGAAAATGTGGGTGATGTATTAGACAGTGCTGTGCTGAATGAAGATGAAGAAATGGAAGAACCACCAGAAGGAAAAGTCAAAAGAGAAAATGACATTTCAGATCTTCTTCCAGTAAGTATGGCAGATCGTGGCTGGCTGCACTTAGTGCAGTGTTATGCTTCTGATTAGTCTTTGGTTAACTGTCAATCTCATTTTTCCATAATTCTTCCTTACAAGGGTGAAAATTCAGTCTCAGACACTTGGCATAAAAAATTTCATCCTGATCTTAAAGTAAAAGTTTGGCAAAGTTATAAGCCACTGAAAATAAGGCCCTATAATAGAAGGTGCACCCTTAATTATAGGCAGGGCATACCAGCATGGTGTCAGTGCCACCTTCTGCCTGCCAGCTGGCCTCTGAGACAGGAAACAGCAGTGGCTGCTGAGGCTGGAGTTTGACTGTCCCTCCTCCTTCTGCCTACCCACGCCCATCTGGCAGAGGCCCATCATGGTAACCCCCACCATGCAGCCACAGCCTCCTCGCAGACTGAGGGGCACCTAGGCCATTGTGCCTCTTCTGAGAAATTCCAGGCCTTATCCATGAATCTGCTGCAATTTATTATTGTTGTCGTCTGAACCTCCATAATCTGGAACACCGATGGGTTGGACCCTGGTGTGCTGCTGCTTTCCCTCCCACCCCCCACCTGGGGAAACAAGCAGCACAGTGAAGCGCTTTGCTGGAGGCTTTTCCCTGCCACTCCCATGGGGAGGAGGCGGGGTGTCTTGAACCAGCAGAAGGGGTGGAGCCACATGTTCTCCAGGGAGCAAAGCGCCAGGTAAGCACCTCACTCCCATTCCCCCCCCACCACCCTTTCTCCCATAATGAGCCTGCCTACCATCCTCCATGGTCTGAAAACTTCCTTAATGCAGCATGCCCTATTTCCCAGGGTTGCCAGATCAAAGAGGTTCAAGTGTATTTTTTATTTCATTAATTAATTTGATAAACTCTCTGCAATTTACAAAAAGCCTTGTAACTAGACAAGTGTTGGATAGTTTTTATTAGGACAGCAAAAGGCATATGCCAAATTTCAGGTCCCTACCTTCAAGGACAAGGGTGCTAGACCGGTGCGGGTAAAATACGGCTCACGGGATGGATCTGGCCCATCCAGCCCACCCTACCAGGACTTTCGGGCACTGAGCAGCTCCATGCCACTCAAAGTGATTGGCTGCTCCGTGTGGCTCTCTGCGCTGGGGGCAGGGCGGGAGTTTGTGCACTGCCCCTGCTCCCAACACAATATTTCAGCTCCCATTGGCCAGAAACCAGACCAGAATCCTCTCCTGTGCACATACCCCCCCCCCTTCCTGTACCCTGCATCGCAATCCCCTGCTCCAGGTCACAACCCCCTCCTACACCCAAAAACTCCCTCTCATATCCTCTCCTGCACCCCAGTTTCCTACCCTGAGCTCCCTTCTGCACCCAACCTCCAGCCCAGACTGTGCACTCCCTCCATAGAAAAGTGTGGCCCTTATCCATTTGCCAAAATCTTGGAATGGCCCCCCCATCAAAAATTATTGCCCACCCTTGTGCTAGACCTTCTCAAGTATATAAAGATTGTTAGAACTGTGCGAGGATAAAACAATAGTCTCATTCTCAGAAACATCTGGTTCACTTTGGCAGAATTTTTTTAAAGTAAATTCAGCCTTAGGCAGATACCCTGCCTGTCAAATTTCAGCTCAAATGGTTGAAGTTTGTGAAGTAACTGAATCAGTGGGGAAGTGTCAGGCAACCATATAGGTCCATGGTGTACAACTAGTTCTGAAACACTAGCCACTATAGTGGCTACTGTTATAGCTAACTAGCCACACTCAACCGGCTGAATAGCCACATGTCTAGTCGCTAATCTATTGAACACCATAGCTATAGGCAGTGCTACTAGTCACACCTATAATTTTTTTTTATATACATAAATTATGAGAATTCAGTAGGACATACTGAAGAGGAGGGAAACAGAACAACTACGAGTTTTTGGCAGGTTATGATGAGACTAGCCAATTAGCCTGTCATAAGACGGGATTTTCAGGTCTCTCCTCCACGTCGGTCTTCTCTCCTGAGCCTCCGGTCTCTCGCTTCGTCTTTCTCTCTCCTCCTCCTGCTCCTACTGCCTCCCCCCTCTCTCTCAGCTTTCCTCTGCCTTCTGCCTCTCTCTCTGTCTCTCTCTTTCTCTTCTCCCCCTCCTGTCTCTCACTCTCACTCTCTCTCCGCTCTTCTCTGTCTCCATTGGGAATGCACGCTCATCCAGGTCCTGCCCCATGGGCGTGTACGTCACTGCCCCGCCCCCCTTTGCCTTCCGCCATGGCGCTCGGCTGACTTCTGCGCTGCTCAGCTGGGCCGCCGTGCGGAAGCAAACGGCCTCTCTCTCTCTCTCTCCTCCTCCTCCTACTGCCTTGCCCTCTGTCTCTCTCAGCTCTCGTCTGCCTCCTGCCTCTCTCTCAGTCTCTCTCTCTTTCTCTTTTCCCTCTCCCGCCTCTCACTCTGTGTTTCTCTTCTCCTCCTCCTGCTGTGTCTCTCTCACTCTCTCTCTGTCTTCCACCTCCTCCGTTCTCCTCTCTGTCTGCTCCGCTTTCCTCCTTTTGAATCCGGCGCCCTTTCCTGACGTCAGAGACACACTCTTGTCCAGGCCCCGCCCCCCGGCTGTTCCCTCTGGGCGGCGCTGTTGCCTCCCGCAGTGGCACTTGGCTGACTTCTGCGCTGCTCATCTGGGCCACTGCGCGGGAGCAAGCAGCCGTTTGGGCTCCGCGCTCCCCATGCAGCACCCCTGCATGCTCCCGCGCGGCGGCCAGGCTGAGCGGCGCAGAAGTCAGCCGAGCACCACAGCGGGAGTCAACAGCGCCGCCCAGAGGGAACAGCCAGTGTTACAGAGTCACAGACATTGGGCTACTATATATATGATTAGACCTTTCAGGATAGCAAGTGATCTGTGCCTATTAGTAGGGCTAGAGGCTCTGTTGGTCTGCAGAAGACAATACTTAACAGTTTCTGAAGTCTGGCACACATCAGTGGTGTCTGAATATTCGATAGTCTCTGTTCTGTTTTTTACGTGACACTTATTCACAATTATTACATTTTGTCTACATTGCTTAACGTGTACCTGTTTTAAAACTAGAGCCCTGCCCTCCAAAATTGTTTGTTTGTTTTTCTGTAGTCTGATAAGTGGGAGCTGAAACAAGTGACAGCCTTACTGATGGCTCAGCAGACTGCCCTGGAAATCATTGTTAATATGTGCTGCAGTGAAGGTACGTAGGCAGCTTTTTCATTGTTACCAAGGCTTCCACTTTCAGTAACATGGCAAATTTAGTTGGACTTTTCTGGGATCTTATCTAACTTGACCTGCTAATCCTCCCATTCTTAAAGGTGAACAAACATACATTTGCATCTTTTCATGCCCTTTAACGTACATAAAGATTCTCAGTACAACAACTTCTAATCCTTTTTTTGTGTGTTTTGACATTACAATATTCAAACTGCCCTCTCTGTGTTGGAATCTTGTGACAAGATCTAGACACGATCTGAGTCCAGGTCTCCATTTAAGTTTTGCCAGCTCATAAGTGTGATTTTTCTTCATTACATAGTTGTTCCAGCAGAAGCCTTAGTGTTGATGCAGTTATATGGGCAAAAAAGTGCTTTTCTTGGTATAGCTTAGTTTTCTGGCCAAACAGAAAAAACGTGTTTGCTTTGCTGTGATAACTACATCTACACTAGAAAGGTTTTGTGCTAGGCTTTCAAGAGTCGACTGAGCCAATCACTTAGTAGCTGTTTCATCTTCATTTCAGGGCTGGGAGCACTGCAGCGCAGGTGTCAGCTTTTTTGTGGTGTTGCTATCTAGGTCCACCATCAAAGAGGGAAATTTTTACCCTGATACCATTGATAGTTCTAAATTAAGACAAAACAAAACAGAAGGGGAAATGTTTTAAAGAGTAATATAACAAATGCCTTTTGCAGGGATCTGGGACAGCAACTACTTTGCTTAATCACTATATGATAAAACCATAAATGGTTGGTTTTACAAGAAATAGGCTAATGCCATTGGAATGTACATCATTTGTCTTTTGGACCTTCTGTGTTTCTCTTATGATTGCAGCGATGCCAGAGAATTATTAGTTTGTTTTTAAGCCAGGGTTTACATACAGTGTTCTGTTTCTTCTCTCCATTATTTCTATAAGACTTGCCATAGCAGCTGCAGTTCAGTATCCCAGTTGCTTTCTTTCGATTATAAATAATTACATTAATGCTCTCTCTTTCTTTCTGTAAATCTGTGCACCAGACATTTTCTCTTGTGGATAGTAAAAACTTCCCCAGTCATCTTGCAACTAGTTAAAAATGCTGGCTTAAACTTCATGAAAGTAATTTAAAAAATTAACTATGTGATAGATCCCTTTTTTAAATGGTATACCCTGACTTCCATTTTTATTTATTTTTAGGGGAAATAAAGGCTTTTCTAATCCTTTGTTTTGCTTATGATAGTTTCCTGGGAAAACCGAATTAAAAAACTGCTCAGGCTGCCCAGGCCCACCTCTCCTCTCATTCCCTTTTTTAAAATTTTGTTGTTGTTACTGATAAACACAGACTTGGGGAAGAATGTGTGTATAAGCTCCCTCATGAAAGTGGTAGAACCAACCACCAACAAAAGATAAACTGATTTGTATATGAACTCCTGTCCAAATATACCTACTACATTGGAAAAATAGATTTTTTCTTTAATTTTTTATCCTAGTAAACTTACGGGTTATCTGCAGGAATAGTAGGTTAACACTTTCAGCTGGAAATGTCGTTTTCAAGTCGATGATGGTTCTTTGAGTATCTCACAAAAAGAATCTCTCCCTCCCCCCGCCTGTTCTTTATGTCCAAAACTTTCAGTGCCATTAAGGCCTTGATCCTACATTTGGACCTGTGCAGCGTGTGCAGGTCGGTGGCTCTTGAGCAGAATTCTGGACAATCAGAATTAAAGGAGCACCAACATACATTTGCAGGACCGGGGCCTAATTTGTTATACTAGATAGATGTTCTGCAGTTCAGTCACATTCTGTCTTCACCTCACACTGGCTTTCTTACTCTTTTGTTTTAATACAATTTTTCCTGTAAAGTCTCTGATTCCTAGAATTATGGAATGCAACTTCAGAAATGGGGGGAGAAACAACTCTTGTACTGTGCTGATAATAGGAATTATATGCAGTTGTGGGTAGTCCACAGGGCTCTATGTACACAAAATTTCTTTTGAGAATAGACTGTGATTTATTTTTAAAAGCGGATTTTTTTTTTCAGATTTGACTAATCTCTTCAGCTGTTAGTTTCTTATTTTCAATTTGAGTTTATTAGTTGTTCTTCTGACAGTTAATAAAATAACCAAGGAACTGAGGAGTCCTCAACATGAATATTAAAATGAATAGCTGAAATTTGTAATCTCTAACGCTGCTGCTCCTGGCCATAATGTAAATGTGATCCCCAAGCAGCCCACATTTAGGTGATAACTTCTTAAGTAAATCTTGCTGGTTCTGATGGAAAACCTGCTAATGCCATATGTTCTCTTTGATAATTTTGCCATGTGAGAAAATCTGCATGTAGTAAATGAAGGTCTTTTTAAACTGCATATCTCTTCTAATGAACAATAATTCATAAGCTTTCCTCATTTAATTAGAGAATCTCTTGTGAATAGCTGCATATGCTGCTGTTTGTTTACTCAGTATAAAATGCAAACCAATCTTGTGTTTCTGCAGTACTAAACAGTCCATAAGTAGATTTAAGAAAAAAAAGGTCTGGAAGAATTGAGAGGAAACCAGAGATGGGTGTTCATTTAATTTTCAGGTTGTTTAAGGACTAAGATATTTTGATTTCCAAACTTTAGCCAGTGTACTGAACTAACAGACATACCCTGCTTATCAGGCAACCGAGGGCATTAGCTGATCTGACATGAAAGAGTCCACACCCTAGGGTCCTGACTAACATTGAAGGAGTGTTACTTCCTCTCCATGGGGCATAAGGCAGGGAGTAGGAGTCAACAGGTGGTTCTGCAAATATGGGTTTGACTGGGAGTTATCTCTAATGAGGAAAACCTTAAATATATTCCTTGCCCTCTACAGATGGACTCTGGGAATGAATAAAATATACCAAAGTGAACAGTATGTTCCATCGTGTAGTATTTGATAAATTGAATAATCTTAAATTAAACATGATCCTTTTATTAAAATAATTCATATAATACTGTTTAAACGTATCATGAACAAGCCTATGGGCTTGAACTGTGCTAGCGCACTAGTTCCTAGAGACTTTGTCTTGTAACATTTTTCTGGAGTTAGTTAAACTAAGCATCAGACAGTAGTTTGCACAAGAGTTGGGTGCCTAGTTTGTGTGTGAGTTCAGATTTCATTCTTACATCTATGTTCTGTTCTCAGATCCATCTGATGATGAATGGGAAGAACTCTCCAGCAGCGACGAGAGTGATTTGTTTATGGAGAACTCTTACGATGAGGGAAATGGGCAGCTAATGTCACCTCTTTGTCTCTCTGCTGAGGTTCATGCAGCACTCATGAATAACCTCATTCCAAAGAAGGTAGAACTGCTATCTATCACGTAGTCACAAATCACATATAATGTTTTCACTGCACTTGATTTAGGCCCTAGTTTAAACCCTCCCCCCAAAAAACTAATCCAGCTGTAGTACAGGAAGATTTATTTTTAATCAAACCTTTGGCATTTTAAAATAATCCTAGATATACAACATTATTCATACAAGCTGACTTACCTAAAATAAGTCTGTGATATAACTGTAACTTAAAATTTCCCCCTCCATTATGGCAAGAATTAAATGAGATATTGGGCTTTTTCTAAACAGTATAGGATTTTTCCAGGTTGGATATGTTAAGGGACCTGCATAGAGATAATGAAATTTGAACAAACCAGGGCACGAAATGCCATTTTTCACTCCTAGCTAGGTTGGGAGAGAATGCCAGAGATCAAACGGAAATAAACTCAATTCCCCTTATCCCTTTTAAACTGTAAATTTCGATACTCCACTTGCCAGTTCTGGGTTTGCTGTTGAGTCCCCAGAACTCAACATCTTAGTAGGACTTCACAGGCATCAGAAAATGTGAGAATCATTGTAAAAGTGACTATAATAACATTTTTCTTAAACACGGTACCTGCAGCCCTTTGCCTGCATGTTTAGAGGTTCAGTTCTTAGGTTGATTCTCCAGCATGATGTGTTCTGGAACCTCAACAACCAGCCTTGAACTGCTGAGAAGATTTCTGTAGGTGCTGTAAGGAGGGGCCAAATACATTGTCTGTGCTGTCTGCCCTTCCCAGCCTAGATAGAGGCAAAGGGGCTGAGGTGATACCTATTATTGGACCAGCTTCTGTAGGTGAGAGAGAAAGGCTTTTGAGTTCCATCTGAAGCTCAGAGATCACCTGAAGAAGAGTTTTGGGGGACTTGAATGCTTGCTTATTTTACCAACAGAAATTGGTCCAATAAAAGAGATTATTTCATCCATCTTGTGTGTGTCATAGGCTGGGACCAACATCTGTATAACTACACTAAAAACTTCATAGCCTAGTAACGTCATATGATTATTCTTTCTTTTCTATTAATAGAACTATCCATCTCAGGAGGATATTAAACAGTGATTGTTAAAGGTAGACATTTTAAAATCAGCAGTTCCACATAACTAGCATTCCAAAAGTTTTAAAGAAGCTGGCTGAGGAGCTTGCAGGACCATTAATGTTGATTTTAGAACTTGAAAAGCTGGGGAAGTTTCAGAAGACTGGAAGCAGTCCAATGTTATGGTTTAAGAACCTAAGTACTGTCATACTGGGTCAAACCAATGGTCAGCTATCTTGTCTTCCAGTAGTGGACAATGCGTGGTGCTTCAGAAGAAATGAACAAAACAGGTCATCATCAAGTGATGTATCTTCTGTCGCTCATTCTCAGATTCAGAGTCTAGAAACACTTCCTTTCTAGGCTACTTTAATAAAAGCAGAGCCATGACTTTTACTGTTTATTTTAAATATATAATACATAAACTTGGATCCCACATAAAAATATACTATGTTTTTTATTAACAGGCTTTGGGTTGTTAAAACTTGTTTCCAGTTCACCTTTATAATTGATGCATGCCTGGAAAATAACTTTAATCCTCCAGTACTTAAAAGGGTGCCACCAAACACCAGCATGTTTCTGGAAAAATATTTTACCTGCTATTTCTACAAGTAACAGCTTAGATCATTATAACTGGAAACATGAGGAAAATATTGATTTTAGTTTGTTCGCTTTATTTGACAGTGTTTTAGGGTTGTTTTTTTTTTGTTTAGTTATTCCTTCTTGGTGTGTTTAGACTACATGGCTCTGTCGACGGAGCCATGTAGATTAGGCAGGACGAAAAAGGGAAATGAAGCAGCAATTTAAATAATCGCCGCTTCGTTTAAATCAAAATGGCCACTGCGCTGTGCCGATCAGCTGATTGTCGGCACAGCGCAGCAGTCTAGACGGGAATCTGCCGACCCCTGAACCCTTTGTTGGCAGATCCTTTACGCTTTGTGAAACGAGGCTTACAGGATCTGCTGACGAAGGGTTCTGGGGTCGGCAGATCCCCGTCTAGACTGCCGCGCTGTGCCGACAATCAGCTGATCGGCACAGCGCAGTGGCCATTTTGATTTAAATGAAGCGGCGATTATTTAAATCGCCGCTTCATTTCCCTTTTTCGAGTACACTATATGGCTCAGTCGATGGAGCCATGTAGTTTAGACATACCCTCTGTGTAAAATCCCTTGTATGTGTAGGTGTTCCAAGAAGTGACAGGGAAAAGGAAAATATTTTTTTTAAAATAAGACACTAAAATAACAAAATAGCAAAAATTCAACGGGGAACTTCAAGTTAGGTGTGAAATCTAAGAAAAAGACTGAAAAGGTGTTCCCTTGTAATAAAAAGTTCAAATTTTCAGACATTGTGTTCAGTGATAGTATGTACTATAAAGCATAATGGGGACTCTGTCATTAAGGGTTGTTTTTTACCATAAAGATGCTTTATTTCGCTGGGAAGATGAAGTGATTTGATTTTCTCTCATACAAGAATCCAGAATGGCATTCGATTATCTGAATAACACCTGATTTTTGTAGAAGCCTTTCCTGTTATTCTTTGACAGTCTGATTTGCTCTCTCCATCTTTTCAGCTACAGACATCTAAACTTTTTAACCTTAAAATTTTGGTATGAAGGATTAGAAAAAGTTTTAGGCAGTTTATTTGTAAAGTGCTTTCCTTATTCTTAATTGTGGGTTGCAGAGGTAACATGCCTCATCTTGTAGTAGTAATCATAGTAGTTTGATAGTGTAATAGAAATGAGAACAAAGAGTGTCTCAATATAAGATGAACTGTATTCAAGGCCCTGTTTATTCTGTGGCAAAGTGAACATAAAATCTGTGGCAAGGTCCCCAGATTCTGCAGCATTCTAGAAATTATGTAGCATAACCATATAAATTGTTTAAAGAGATTTTAAATATGGAATCAAGTAATGTATTTAATTTAATATAAAAATGTTAAGGCATAACTTCATCATAGAAGTTGTCAGAGGAGAAGCTGGAGGTTCCAGTAGTTGAGTAAAAACATGGTTGGAGCTTTGACATCTGGGGGATTGTGGGATAAAACATATAATTTAATTTTTCTGCTGAATGATCAACAAAGAAATGGCTAACGTTAAACTGTCCTTCACCACAAAAAAACCCTATTGCTGAACTTTTTTCCAGATTCTTGAAAAAACCACTTTTCCAAATAGCGTTGCTGTCGACATCTGTATGCACAGTCCATCTTGGAAACCATTAATTAAAAAGTAGGAATTTCTTTGACTTCTTTTTTTTTAATGTATTAAGCTATTTGTAATTGTCTTATTAAAGTCATGCAAACATTGATGCTTTCATGTCTGCATCCATCTTGGGTTGCCCCAGACAACTGGCCTCCTACGTGTCGGCTATATTGTTTAGTAACAAAATACAAATATTTATATGCACATACGTTGTGATCCACAGGTAAATTATACTCCCTCTCAATGTCTCATAATTAAATTAAAATTCCTTGTTTATGTTGATCACTTTTTAATGATGAGAGGCTCTAAGGGCACATTTCTGTAATTTATTTTGTTCTAGAATGAACACAGTGCAGTGCAGAGCTCTCATGTGCCTTCATAGTATTTTGTTAGTGTCTGATGTGGATTGCCTTGGAGGAGCTTCAACACTTCAGTCACTTGCACAGCACCTCTCCCAACTAGTTTTTTCTCAGTCAGGTAAGGCCACGGTATTAAACTTAACTCAGAAAGGTTTGTTTCTATTGTAAGTAAATGTTATGTGTATTATTTATTTAATACTGTTTTATTACTAAATCTCTCCACACTGCCTTCCAAGCGCAAGAAAAATGGATGTTGAGAATATGCTGCTGTGCACCGAAGCTATGTATATCTCATGTCATCCATTTTCCCAGGAAAGCTCAGATGAAATGCAGTTTTTGGAGTCCATAGTATGTTTCACAATTGCATATGAAAACACTAAAATATTAAGGGATTGAATTAGTGAGCCCCATCCTAACATGAGACCACCTCATCTATGTTTGCTCATTTCTGTTACCGTGGCAGTTTTTTCTATTGATTTTATAAATCAAGCTGTTGTTATGGAGACCAGGACTTCTCCCAAGTCTGTATAAAGAAATACGATTTTGAGACCGTTAATTTATCTGAAGTGACTTTTTACCAGCATCATAATTCACGTTAGGCACCACGGGAAGCTTAGTCTCAAAGTGATTTCCAAAGCTGAAACAAACTCTAGTGCAGGAACCTTGACTGGCCCTGAGCCAGGGTTGGACCAAAGGAGCTCGGTGCCAGCCCCTGTGCTGCCACCGACTGTGGGGCTCCACTCTGACAGCAGCAGAAGTGCCGGCATTACCCACGTAGGCGCTGGGGGGAGGGGGAAGGAAATGGCACTCAGGGAAGAGGCATGGAGGCTGCAGAGTCCTGCAGCCATGGGCTAGGAGCACAGTCCTGCGGGAGTGCGCCAAGCCTGGGAGTGGCCAGAGAGCAGTGGGATGAAGCCGTGGAGTTAAGGCAGGCTTAACTCCTGCCCCGGCCCTGCACCACTTCTGAAAGCAGCTGTCATTTACAGCAGTGGCTCCATGTGCTGCCCCTCATCTACAAGCACCAACCCCACAGTTTCTCCTGGCCACAGTTCTCCATTATTGATCAGTGGGAGCTGCAGGAGTGGTGTCTGCAGGCAAGGACAGAATGTGGAGACCCCCTGCTCTGACTTTCACAGGGACATTGCAGCCATTGGGCCCCGCTGCCATCCTGCCTCTCCCCCTGAGCATTCTCCCCAACCCCACTTCTACTAACCTCCCCCACCCAGCTTGAATGTGGCAAATGAGCCATTTACAGCACTCTGGAAACTCTAAGAGGGTGGGAGGCCCAGCTTTTCCCATGGGGGATGCCAGACCACAGATGTTGCTGCAAGAGGAAAGTTTGCATTATCGGGGTCCAACCTGTATTTCCATAGGAAATACTGGAAGAGTTACCTGCTGTTGCTTGGGACCTTAATTCAAATAAGTTTTGTTATTCTTCATTTAAATCATTATTCTGGGATAGGGCTGGGGTGAGGGACTCAGTATGCAGGCTGGTCTGCAAAGAGAGGACAAACCCAACACACTCCCACCGCAGAAGCATGGAGCCAGGTGAAACGTGCCTATTTATTGTTGTTGCAGCTAGGGGTGTCAGTGTGTAATCGACTACACAATTAACCGATAAGCCTGGGCTGACTTGTCAGCTATACCTATTTCCTTCCCCGCCCCCCTGCTGCCTCTATATCAGAGGCAGGAATGGGGGGGAGCAGGAGCCAGTGCCCATGAAGAGTGGGCTTTAAGTAGGCTCCCCATGAGTACCAGATCCGCGCCCCCCCCACCATGCACTGCCGCCTCTGATAGAGGCGACACCTGAGGGGAGCTGGCTTATGAGCTGGCTCTGCAGACCCACATGCTCCCCCACTTGCTGCCAGTTCCCCCCAGCGCCAGCTCCACAGTGTTGCCTGCATTCCCCCCAGCCCCATGCACACTGCTGCCTCAATCCAAGGCTGCAGCATGGTGGGCAGTGGAGGCTGCTGTGAAGCAGCCTCTGCGGCAGCCCAGACTTGCTGCAACAGAGGCTGCTCCATGAGAAGCAGAGTAGCATTTGTCCAAAGGGAGCTTGGACCGCCCATGAACCAGCTTCTGTCTGTGGTGGGCCCAGGCACACCATGGACAGGGGCTGCTGCCACCCCTCGCTGCTGTCTCTATATCAGAGTTTTTAAACTGGCTTCCCTCGCAGACCAGCTCCCACCTGCCATCCCATGCTGCTGCCTCCGATACAGAAACAGCAGCATGGGGGTGGCAAAGGGGCTCCCTGGGAGTGGTGCTGCAAGAGCCAGTAAATAGCAACAAAAGTATATTAGGGGAGAATGAAAATTGTAAAAATACAGAGGAATATACAAGAAAATATCTGGTATTGAGGAGCAGTTGAGTTTGAAAATTTATGAGCATAGTTTGAGTCCAAGGTTTCCCAGGGTTACTGCATACCAATGGGAAACTAAGAAGTGAACTTGTTTTTTTGTGTTAACTGCGGGGAGACTGATACTCTGGGAGCTTGTTGGAACTCAGAGTCCCAAACTGAATGTCTTACAGTTCTGCTTAAAAAAATCTAGGAAGTGAGTTTTAAAATACCCACTTAGCTTCTTTTCAGTGCTTAGTGTTTCAATAGCACTTATGGTCTGAAATACTGGTGTGGGACAGGTATGCTAAATTTTCATTGTGGCCTTAAATTAGGCCCCTCTTTTTCATGCATAATTTTACACTTATATTTTATGTCACTTAGAAGTCCCAGTCCTGGATTCAGGGATTTCCCTACACTCCCCCCTGGGGATGTATCCCTCCCCCCCAAATATCCCCAACATCACTCCAGTTTTATGAACTATGGTGCCATACAGCCCACCTTCACCCTCATGGTGTCACCCCTCATCGGCTCTGACACCCCCCGTGTAAATTCGAACACCTCCCCCCCATTTCAATTCCGGGGGAGGCTACTGCCTGGATTGTATCTGAAAACTAGGACTTCAAACATCTGTGACATAACTTGAAGGTACAGTCATGAGTGTGAAATTGTTGGCAATTTCCACCCAGAAATCAAGGGGACCAGTTTCTGAAAATCTAGCTTTTAACTTAGAGTAGCAACTGTAAAGGTGGAATGGAATGAAATTTTTCTCTTCTCTTAGTGCAGAATCTCCCTAAAATGATCTAAAGTTTGTTCTGACTCTTTGGCTTTGTTTTTGTGTTTGTGCAGAATTTCCAAAACACACTGAGTTCCTGGAAGCCATAACTAGTGCTATGAGAGCTCTATTGCAAACAATGGCATCAAAGAATATATCTCAGGTGAGAGGGTTTTCGACCAAACATTGGACAGCCTGGTAGATACAAATATAGGTTGAAACTCTCTTAACTGTGATTTTCTGGTCCAGCAACATCCATGGTTCAGCATGGATGTTGCAAGACCAGAGAGTCCCGGTAGAGGGCCAGCAGTAAGGATCCCTGCAGGGCTGGCAGGACAGTGCGCTGCTTGCAGGGAGCTGACAGTAGGAGTGTGTGGTGTCGGGACTGCCCAGGGAGCACCCCAGCATGAGGTGTACATGGCTTCCTGGAGCCCCAGCAGCAAAGGCTGCCCTACAGGGCAGTGGGGACAGCAGGAAGTGGGGAGCTGGCTGGGAGGCCAGAGGCAGGGCGAGGGAATCCGGTGGCAGGGGGTCCAAAAATGACCTCCCCTGTTCCAGCAAAATCCCTCATTTGGGACCAGTCAAGTCCTGTGGGTGCTGAACCAGGGAGGTCCAACCTGTATAGTACATTTTACATCAGATTGTACTTCTACGGTTTTGAAACAAACCAATCTTCAAAGAGTGTTAAATTCTTAACTTGATGTTTAATGTTTAAGCATTGTAATGGTGCTCAGTAGAGCTGTTAGAATTACGGGTTCAACAAAATTCATCCTCATTTTTCTCATAGATTAATAAGGTTGCTGGAAAAATATGTCCCTAGAAAAAACCTTTCATAAAAGTTCTGAGCCCAGTGGTTATTTCATATACTTATTTAAAGACACACAGTTGGGCCAACTTTTTCAAAAACAAAAAGAAATGTAAAATCAAGCTGTTTTGCAGGTGCCACAGGTTTTAGCATTTTGTTTACTAAACTGCCAAGGCTAGTGGTGGAGTCTCTCTGACTTGACAGCTTCAAGACTGGATACCTTTCTAGAAGATGTACTTTAGCCATACAAAAAACATTTAAAATGGCGAATGGTCCTGCCGCACCTCAGAGATTAACAAAAAATGTAGATGGTGGTATGGGCTTTCGTGGGCACAGCCAACTTCTTCAGATGAATGGAGCAAGGGGTCCAGAGGTGCCATACAAGTTATTGGTTCAGTATAGGGGTTACTGGGTGAAATTTAATAGCCTGTGATATACTTCAGAGTAGATGATCTAATGGTCCTATCTGGCTTTAAATGCTATGGGTCTATGAATAAAGAGTTTCTGAAGTATTTTTAATGTCTTAGAGGGAGGTATTAAAATATTACAGGTAAATATGTGGCTTTTTTGGTTCAGGACTTTTTTACCTACAGAACCATGACAATCAGCTTTAAGCCTATTCTGGAGGAAGTTTCTGAAGGAGTAAAAGAATAGTTTAATGATCTCCAAACTGATTCCATCTTCAGCCTTAACATTTTTCATAATATACAAAGGCTGATCATCTGCTATAGATTCGTCTTCTAGAGAAGCAAATGACCTAAAGATTTTTCTTTGAAATAGAGTTTATCTGGAAATTAAAAATTGTCTGGCGTTAAGTTTTCTTCCCTTTTTCTTTAAACAGAGTATGTCTCCTGAGCAGCTGATGACTTTATGTGAAGCTGGTATTCATAGCAGTAATATCAGTGTTAGAGTAAATGTAGTTAGTATCCTGGGAATAGCTGGTAGCGTGCTGGCTAAAGTAGAAGATACAGCTGAAACACTAAAGGTAAAAAATACATTGATAGCAGCCCCTAAACTGCTTTAGTGGCAATTACTTGCCATTGTTCTATAATGCCATGTTTTTTAAAAATAGGTATCTCTTTTCAGATTATTGGAAAATTTCTTCTTGAGGTTGCTATGAAGGATTCTTCTCTTGTGGTAGCTGGAGAAGCTCTGGATGCTCTCTTTGATGTGTTTGCAGATGGGAAAGAAGCTGAAAAGGCAGCACTTCAGATTAAATTGCTCCCTGCACTGAAGGAATTCCAGCCAGTCTTCAAAATGAGGGTAGGCATCCCACAAGCTAGTAACTAGTCCAAAGTTTCAAAACACAGTGCAAGTTAAGACTTGAGATTGGTTTAGCTGATCGTACTACCAGGAAATTCTATGGAATATGCCCACGTCATTGTAAACAATTTTGGTGCACAGAAAGGAGCAAAAAACCAAACGTCTTATATTCTTAGCATGCTATAGATGGAAAGAAAAATTCCTTTCTTAATAGTGAGTTTAACCCTGTGCATAAAGAAACAATCCTATATTTACTTCCAATTATTGTCCATCTTTTTCTGAAATCCTGATTGTTTATTCTGCCAATTCCTCCATGAGTAGAGAGGGCCAAACCCTGAGAGGGGAGAGAGAAAGTCCTCTGCTGAAACTAGTTTGTCTTTTTGTTTTAATTTGCATGGGTTTCCAAATGTGCATATACAGGCAGCCCCCGACTTACGCAGATCCGACTTATGTCAGATCCGCACTTACGAACGGGGCTTTTCTCGCTCCGGAGCTCACGGGCGGCGTGTCGCCACCTGTGTCCTCCGGGGCAAGAAAAGCTTCTCTCGGTCTCCCTGGTCTGCTGGGGGGGGTCCAGCAAAGCCGCTGGACCCCCCCAGCAGACCAGGGACACCCAAGCAAAGCCGCCGCCTGGCAGCTTTGCTCGTTTGCCCGGGAGTTGCTCTGCCCCAGGCTTCCTGGAATCAGCCGCTGATCAGTTTCAGCAGCAGCTGACTTGGGGACGCCTGGGTTTCTTAAGTTGAATCTGTATGCAAGTCAGAACTGGCATCCAGATTCAGCCGCGGTTGAAACTGATCAGTTTCGCAGCGGCTGATGCCAGTTCCGACTTACATACAGATTCAACTTAAGAACAAATCTACAGTCCCTACCTTGTACGTAACCTGGGGACTGCCTGTACTTATCCTGTTGCTGTTAAGATAGGTCTTGGCCAGAATCCTGTATTGATAAGTGAAATTTACAATCCCTCAAATTAAAGTGAATTGTTTTTTAAGGGTAGCACATTTTGAAACTATTTTGTTGCTTTAGCCAGGTGACACCCAGAAAGCTTAAAAACTCTAATATACTTTTAAAATGTATGCCTTTTATTTTATTGTTGGATGGCCTGATATCTATTGGTCCATCATTCTAGGGTGTGGCTCTGTGGCTGTGGTAAATAAATACACGGGAGTGTCCCAGTTAGCAGGTTTCTCAGAGTGGTTTCATGGACCACTTTTGAGAGACACTTTTTCAGGGCAAGACAAATCCACTCTAAGGCTACTTCTAGACTACAAGCAGATTTCGAAAGAGAGCATCTAGACTACAAGCAGATTTTTTGAAAAAGGGAGCCGCTTTTTCGAGAGTCTATACAATCTCGAAAATGCAGAGTTTGCATTCAATAGCACCTTTTTTCGAAAGAGTACTTTAGAAAAAAGGTGTTATTCCTTGTAAAATGAGGTTTACTGTGACTGAAAGAACTACCGTGTTCTTTTGATTTACTTTCGAAAGAACACAGCTGCAGTCTAGACGCAGGTGAAGTTTTTTTGAAAAAAGACTACTTCTTTTGGAAAAACCCTGTAGTCTAGACATACCCTAAAAGAATTGGTTGTCATACTCCAAAAATGGACTCTTCATTAAATATGTGAATGATTTGCCCTAGGGATATAATCTGTTAACTGGATGATCCTTACCTGTAATCAGTTAATTGGCACCTGGCCATGATGGAGCAATTGCCCCACAGTGGGCGGAGTGCTGCTCCAGCACACCTGGGCTCACTGCACCATGGGCCCACAGCCAGCAGCCCTGCAAAGCTGGCAGCTGAGCCCCACAGTTAAGCGAGTAACTGATCGAATTGTTATCCTTTACACGGTTATTATTTGTAAATATTTTTTCCATCCCTACTTTGCACATCATTTTATTTCTGAGAGCAATGCTAGGGCTTTCCCCTACAATATCTACAGAGAATAAATATGTGTTAGAGGTTTAACTGTGAAATCGGATGCCAATAATAGTACTGGCCAGATATCTGGTAATGCCTAATCTTCATTAAGAAGGGGTTCTGTGGAGCAGTAAAATGTCTTATAGTATGAATTGCTAACCATTAGAGAGGAGAGAGAGTGTGCTGTGAATTTACAATTTTTGAGTTATCCATCGTATCTTGCCAGAGGGCTTCAGAGGAGTACTTGGCTGTCCTAATCTGAAGAGCAGCCTTCTCAATTAAAATATATATTTATATTTTTATTGCAGATGCGGAAAGAAGGAAAAGGACAGTACAGTACAGATCAGTTGTGTGTTCTTGACAATGTAAAAATGAATTTGAGAAGATTCATTGTCTATCAAGAAACATTAGGGGGAAGAAAGACTACTTGAAACAGACCTTTAAATTAAGGGTCTCTGGATTGTTTGATTGTCAATTTGAATTCTAGTATTTTGGGTAGAGGGAATTTTGTTTTTATGTTAACATTGCATTTCTTACATTATGCATATTTTATGCTCTTTGGGAAGATGCAATATTCAAGCTGGATTCAGCATATTAAAGTATTTCATTACTTTGAAATTTAATGTTAATGCATTTAAGAATGTGGTGTTGCAGTCTTGGGATATGTGTATATAGTTTTCTCTCACTATATGGAAACCTTCATATACCCTAGCAGAAAATTATTCCAGTATAAATTAATACAAAAGAATGAGTTACCTACTGAATTGAAAAAACCCATAAGAAACCTAGAGTTTTTAAGAGAATCTAAGTGGTGACTGAGTGCCTAAGAAAGTTAATGTGTACTGACAGCTGTGTTCAAAATTGAAAGGGCAGTTTTTGGCAGGTTTCCTGAGTAAGTGTTAGGTACATAGATTGTGATCAGCATTTGGATTTTTTTGCTCTCCAAATCTTATCAGAGAAGAAGCCATGCCAAACTCACTTTCATCCAGTATGATAAATTCTTACGGGGGAGAGGTAATTATTATGGAAGTCAGTTAGGAAGAAACCTGAAAAAGATATTGGGCCTGGTTTTTCCTTCATTTTGTGGATGTTCCGCTTTCTGATTTTAGTTCCCATCTGTCGATCCTCCATTAACATAAACGTTTATATTCAGGGAAGTAATAGTCTTAATAGATACAATTATTTTTATATTGAAATGTGATATAAAAGATTTTTTTAAAATTGTTTAAATGGTATCCACTCAGGCTACGGCTGCACTGCCTTTTTTTTTTTTTTGGAAGAAGATATGCAAATTGTGCTCGTATTTGCATATCTTCTTCCGATTGTTTTTGCAGAAGAAGCTTTTCTGATATTTGGCTCTGTATAGATGAGGCCAAATGTTGGAAAAAACCTTCTTCCGCGAGACCCCTTATTCCTCATAAATTGAGGTTTGCAGGGTCTTGTGAAAGAGGGTTTTTTTCCAACATTTGGTCCTGTCTACATGGGTCCAAATATTGGAAAAACCTCTTCCACAAAAAGAATCAGAAGAAGATATGCAAATGCAAGCATGATTTGCATATCTTCTGGAGAAAAAAAAACGGCAGTGTAGCCGTAGCCTCAACTTTGTTTTGAGATTTTAAACTGAAGCTTATAAAATACATTAACAATTTTTGAAGAAGTCTCACTGATTATGGATGCATAAAAAAAATGGCCTTTATATATGAAACCACTTTTATTTCTTAAAATGTATTTGTTTAATTCTTGAAATCTAAAGTATCAAATACACAGTGTAGAAAAATGATTTGGGAGGTGTGTATATGTGGCTTTGGAGAACTGGGAATAACTAATCAGTTTTATTCATAATGCAAGATGGTACTTTATTCAGAAACCAATAAAATTGGAAGAATTAAACTTTAAAGGTATCAAATATTGTATAAACTTTTGGGACTATGGGGAGTGTTTTTAGAGCTTGCCTGTTAAAGAAATTAGTATTCTTATGCTATTGTGGTAGTGCCAGAGAGGTTTTAATAGCTAACAGTAAATTGGATTCTTCTAAACACTGAATATTTTAACTGTTCTGGTCAGATTTTTACTCCTGTTCTGCCCAGGAGTTTTTTTCCAGATTCCAGAAATTGAAGTATTTTGCTTTATTGTTCGTTGTCCTAGTGCCAGTGAGAAGAAGAAAAAAATATTACTTATTTTCTCTGCAAGAGGAGATTTTATTCCCAACTTCTACCTGTGTTTTTGTTTTTTGGCACTATACTTAGTTTTTTCATTGTGAAAATGCAGATCATTCCTAAGTGTGAACTAGCAGACACAACACTTTTTAATAACTTTTTTTTTGTGCTATAGTTTAATCAGGGAATAATTCCAGGAAGACCCGTGGCTTGTGTGATGCAAGATGATCCAACTGATGATGTGTGTGGTTTCAAACCAGACATTTCATCCAACTGATGAATGTGGAAGCCACCATCAGAATTGTTGGTTTTAGGTGTTTGCTGCTTCATTGGCCATCTACAGGGCATCATTGATGGCTGCATTATTTGCAGAAGCCAGTATCCTGGCTTGATGATCTTAAAGCCTTGAAGTACAGAAGCTGTCCTGATTTTCTGTCTACACTTAAGAACACTTCCCTAGTGATAATGTTGGAGGCAGATGCCACAATGTATGCAATGAGATTTTCAGCCAGAACCATGGATCCAACTCATCAGCCAGATGCAACATCTGGCTTTGCTCCTGAAAGGTCAGTGTTCATTCCAAACAACTTCTGTGATCATCTACAGGCTTTCTCCTCTTTCAGTAAAAGCTAGACAAAATAGTGGGAGAAAGCACTGCTAAATTGAAAGTTCTTCCCCTCTCCTTCCCACTCAGTACTCTGAGAAGCGACTACAAGCAGTAGACAGTCGCCCCTTCCATCTGCCTCACAAATGTACCAGAGGAAAGAGAGCAGGTGTCCTGGGGAAAACCTTAAGAGTTCACTATGACAACAACTGAGCATGCCTCTTCCCAGGCCTGAATTTAGGAGGCAGAATTTCCTACTTCTCAGAGCAGGTCTACACTAGAAGCACTACATTTGGTGCAGCTGGTGAAGATACTCTGTGCCAATGGGAGTGCACTCTCCCGTCGTCATAATTACTCTTCCATAACAGGCAGGAGAGTATCTCCCATTTGCATAGTACCAGTGTGGATGATGGCACTTAGGTCACTAAGATGCATTAATCATTGGGTGGGGGGGTGTCTCTTTCATATCACAGAGGGATTGAGGTTAGATTGAATGTAAGTGGTAGTGTAGACCTTTCCTAAGAAGAATGGTCTCAGGGATGTTAAAATGTGATCATATTGGTAAATGTGTATTTACACACAGGGAGGGGAGGCCGTTGCTTGCACCTCCCAGTGCTGTTGCCTTTGTATCAGAGACAGAAAGGAGGAGGAGAGCAGGTAGCAGGCAGAAACCAGTACTCATGGGGAGCCAGGTTTTAAGTCACACGTACTGGTTCCTGCAGAGCTGCCTGGTCCCACACAACCCTCCCCACTCCTCTGTGCTGCTGCTTCTGATACAGAGGCAGCAGCGCAGGGGGTGGGGAGCCTGTGTGAAACCGTAAAGGTTAACTGGTGAGGCAGGGCTCACCACTTACACATGAATACTATCACATCCCTAGTTTCATTCTAATGGTGGTTTACAGGACAAAAAAGTTGTAAATGCTTCCTTGAACTTAAGGCCCTCCCCGTTGCTTCATGAGTGATCCCATCCAATGGGAGTTGGTGTTAGATGAAATCTTGCATTTCCTGAACATAGGAGAAATAGAAAGGGTTCCCTCAGAAGAAAGATTCTTGGGAGTAAGCTTCATTTTCTTCATTGTCCCAGAAACATGTGGAGAATAACGGGCATCACAGCTATCCCAGATCTTAAGTGGCTCAATAACTGGATGAAGAAAATGGGATGGAAAGACTAGTATCCCTCTTCCAAGAGGACTTTCATTTTCTCCATATTCCCATAAAACCATGCCACTGCAAATTGCTCAGATTAGCATATGGCATAGCCCACCACCAATACTACATGCTCCTATTTTGCATGTTCATCCTCCAGGGTCTGTGCCAAGATAGCCAGGCTCGGGTTTCAGGGCAGTCATTGGTATCGTTTCCTAGATGACAACTAGATCAGCGCTCCAACCCAAGCAATGTTGCACAGTGCTACGATCCAGATGCTAAATCTGCGTCAAGCATGTGGATTTGTGATAAATACCAAGAATTGCTGCTGGACTGACAACTCAAAGAATTGCTCTTGTGAGAATGGAAATACACTTTTCTGTGATAAAGACGTGCCTATCACTCGCTGGTCAGTTCCACGTTTTCCTGATATCCATGTTGAAGTGTGCAAGGCTGACCATAGCTCATTGTCTGCAACTTCCTGACCTTGATTTTGTGTCCAGATAGTGCCTCCTGAGCAAGTTTCCATATCAGGTGCATTTAGGCCTTTCTCTGAATGTATAGAATCGCTCACTGGAAAGCAAGCAAGAACAGGTGATGGTTCCAGACTAGAAGCTGATCTCTCTGCAATGGTGGACAACCGCACAGAACATCTGCAAAGATCTTTCTATAGGTCTTCCAGACCAGGAGGTACAACCAATGTTAGCCTAACAGGAAGGGAAGTAGACTTGGGGGACAGGGCAATGCAAGGTGTCAAACTAGAGATACAGAGGTTCCAGAACTAAAGGGGTCCAGTCCAACGGCATGATCACGGAGTTGTACATCAGCAACCAAAGAGAGAACAAGGAGTGTAACGCTACAAAGAAATGCAGGAGATAGTGGAATGGACATGGAGAACTCTTTCTTACATAAGAGCAATACAAATGAAAGGGGAGCTGAACCAAAAGGCAGACTGGCTCAGGTGATTGACATCATTCTGAATTGTTGACTGCACCTGATTTCATAGGAGTGCACTCTTCCAGCAGCTGAGCCAATCATAGGAAGAAAAACTGAGCAAGAATGTTACCAGGATAGCAGACCTTAAATCCCTCACACAGCTATTCATAAGTCCTTACCCCTTTTTCCTTTCCCACTTTTGAGGAGGTAATCTAGAGGATAAGATGAAAAGTAGCAAAGGTAATAGTGTGAGTTCTGCACTGTCAAATTAGACCATGGTTCCCTGAACTGACAGTACTGAAGTTGGAACCATCATTGAAGCTGCAGTTTAGACCAGACATCTTTTACCAAGACCCATTCCTCCATCCAGACCCTCACCGTCTACAATTGATAGCCTGGTTATTGAAAGGGAAGTGTTAGCTTGGACTATCTTCCAAAGTGATACTCTCCTGCAGGCAGGCTTCAGTGCTAAAGTCCTGTTTCTCCATCTGGACTTGTTTTAGCTTGTAGTGTTCAAAACACACAAAATCCCATGGATCTTGGTATCCCAGTTATCCTGGGTTTTCTTCAGGTGGCCATGGACAAGGGATTTCAGTCTAGCTCCATAGTATGCCAGGTGTAGCCTTAAGTAGCATCCTATTTACAAAGAACCCTCCAGTATCTGGATTTCTTAGAGCAGTCAGGCTTGCTAAACCTGTAATTAAACCAAATTTTCCTAATGTGACCTACCACTGGTATTTAAAAGCCATAATAACCTACCCTTTTGAGCTATTGATGCATCTCATCTACCTCTCCTTCAAAACCCATGTTTGTGTTTGCCATCATGTCTGCTACATGAGTCTTTGAATTTGCAGTTTAATCCATGCAGGAATCCCACTGTGTGTTCCAGGACTAAAAATCCCAGAATCAGTCTTGCCTGGGGTGAATTAATTTTTTCATGTCTCATAGGAGATCCTCATCCCTTCATTTTGTCCAAAGCTCCAGCCCCAATAGAAAAGTGGTAGGACACTTTGATATTTGAAGAGTGCTAAAGAGTTCTGTCAAGTGCACCAAATCAACACAGTGACCTGGCTCCTTGATTGTTTGATTTCATCCAAAGTGCTAAGCTGCCACTAGCTAGATGGATTAAGCCGTACATCGTTGAGACACATAAAACAGCAGGTGCTTCTCTTACGTCAGGGGTGGGCAAAAGGGCCTCTGTGAGCCAGATCCATCCCGC